>NC_041380.1:563286935-563287750 GCF_002162155.2 Triticum dicoccoides
GGTTGGTGCCACCAACCGAGACCAAAGGCCTCTTTTCATCAGCCCAAAGGGCGGGAAGCGGCGGCCTTTGTTCCCGGTTGGTGGCACCAACCAGGACTAAAGGGGGGCATTGGTCACGGTTTGTGCCATGAACCATGACCAATGCCCCCTTTAGTCCCAGTTGGTGCCATCAACCGGGACCAAAGGCCTGCGCCTGCCAAAGCCACGGTGCGGTGGGATGTTTAGTCCCACATCGCTAGCTAAGGAGCGGCCGCACCTGTTTATAAGCGCTGCCCTGCCCTCTCCATCGAACTCCTCAGAACTACAGGCCTTTGGGCCTAATCTCACACCGCTATGCCTGTGGGCCTCCTGGGCCTTCTGCGGGCCTGAATCCTGGCCCATGGGTGGGCTTCTAGTAGTATTCACGCCGTGGTGGCCCAGTAGGTGGCATTTTTTTTACTATTTGTTTTTTCATTTCTACTTAGAACTAAATACTTATAGTTTTTTAGTGATTTTTTTTCTTTTAGGTCACAAAAATTATAAACTTTCTGTTAGTGCCATTAGTTTTAAAATTTGAATAGTTTAAATTTGAATTTTTTAAAATTTGTGTGAATCACTAGTTTATGAATAACTTTACTATAAAAATTGATTTTTGAGTCATTCTTTTTCCTGCTATTTAATATTATTGTGTTTTATCATTATACTCAATTTGATAATTTTAGTTAGTCATAACAAATATTATAGGCATTTTTTTCTTTTTTGCTATTTATGTTTTCATTTCTACTTAGAACAAAATACTTATAGTTTTTTAGTGATTTCTTTTTTCTTTTAGGTCA
>NC_041380.1:563288028-563295021 GCF_002162155.2 Triticum dicoccoides
CTTTTCTTTTTTGCTTTATTTTTTAATTCTTGTTGCTTTTAGTTATAGAAAAATTATAAACTTTCTGTTAGTGCCATTAGTTTTCAATTTTGAAAACACTTTTTTTGTTTTTTAGTTCTCTTTGTTGCTTTATTTATTTTATTTTGTTTCTACTTACAACAAAATACTTATTGTTGCTATTTTATTTTTTTCTGTTTTTTGTTTTGTTTTCTGTATTATTTATTTTCTTTTGTTTTTGCTTTATTTTTTAATTCTTTTTGCTTTTAGGTCAGCAAAATTATAAACTTTCTGTTAGTGACATTAGTTTTAGAAAAATTATAAACTTTCTGTTAGTGCCATTAGTTTTCAAATTTGAATAGTTAAAATTTTGAATTCTTTGAAATTTGTGTGAATCACAAGTTTGTGATTAACTTTACTAAAAAAATGAACATAGATACACCTATAGAGAAAATTCGACCTAAATTCATAGTTTTCAAATGAACTTTGAAAAAGTTGGCATAGCATACTAGTGTGTTACAAAGTTGGCATGGTATCATCATAATAGTTGCGGGAGAAAGTCTTCACTTTTTCTTCGCTTGTGTCATTTGCTTATTGCGTCGTAACCATGGATAATCTTCATCGTTTATTAGGATGCTTGGGTCAGCCTTGACATTGAAGGGACGAATTTCATGAAACTTTTTATAATCTTCAGACATATCTGTCTTGCCCTCCACTCCCAGGATATCCCTTTTTCCTGAAAGAACTATGTGGCGCTTTGGCTCATCGTATGATGTATTCGCTTCCTTATCTTTTCTTTTTCTCGGTTTGGTAGACATGTCCTTCACATAGATAACCTGGGCCACATCATTGGCTAGGACAAACGGTTCGTCAGTGTACCCAAGATTTTTCAGATCCACTGTTGTCATTCCGTACTGTGGGTCTACCTGTACCCCGCCGCCTGACAGATTGATCCATTTGCACTTAAACAAAGGGACCTTAAAATCATGTTCGTAGTCAAGTTCCCATATGTCCACTATGTAACCATAATATGTGTCCTTTCCGCTCTCGGTTGCTGCATCAAAGCAGACATCGTTGTTTTGGTTGGTGCTCTTTTGATCTTGGGCGATCGTGTAAAATGTATTCCCATTTATCTCGTATCCTTTGTAAGTCAATACAGCCAAAGATGGTCCCCTGGACAACAAGTACAGCTCATCACAAACAGTGTTGTCACCTCTGAGACGTGTTTCCAACCAACTGCTAAAAGTCATGATGTGTTCACATGTAATCCAGTCATCGCACTGCTCTGGGTGTTTGGAGCGCAGACTGTTCTTGTGTTCATCGACATACGGGGTCACCAAGGTAGAGTTCTGTAGAACTGTGTAGTGTGCTTGCGACCAAGAATATCCGTCCCTACATATTATTGAGTCACTTCCAAGAGTGCCTTTTCCAGTCAGTCTCCCCTCATACCGCGATTTAGGGAGACATATCTTCTTAAGGCTAGGAATGAAGTCAACACAAAACCCGATAACATCCTCTGTTTGATGGCCCATGTAGATGCTTCCTTCTGGCCTAGCGCGGTTACGGACATATTTCTTTAGGACTCCCATGAACCTCTCAAAGGGGAACATATTGTGTAGAAATACGGGCCCCAGGATGACAATCTCGTCGACTAGATGAACTAGGACATGTGTCATGATATTGAAGAATGATGGTGGGAACACCAGCTCGAAACTGACAAGACATTGCGCCACATCACTCCTTAGCCTTGGTACGATTTCTGGATCGATCACCTTCTGAGAGTTGCATTGAGGAATGCACATAGCTTCACAATGGCTAATCGGACGTTTTCCGATAGAAGCCCCCTCAATGCAACCAGAAGCAGTTGCGTCATAATCACGTGGCAGTCATGAGACTTTAGGTTCTGAAACTTTTTCTCTGGCATATTTATTATTCCCTTTATATTCGACGAGAAGCCAGTCGTGACCTTCATACTGAGCAGGCATTCAAAGAAGATTTCTTTCTCTTCTTTCGTAAGAGCGTAGCTGGCAGGACCTTTATACTGCTTCGGAGGCATGCCGTCTTTTTCGTGCAAACGTTGCAGGTCCTCCCGTGCCTCAGGTGTATCTTTTGTCTTCCCATACACGCCCAAGAAGTCTAGCAGGTTCACGCAAAGGTTCTTCGTCACGTGCATCACGTCGATTGAAGAGCGGACCTCTAGGTCTTTCCAGTAGGGTAGGTCCCAAAATATAGATTTCTTCTTCCACATGGGTGTGTGTCCCTCAGCGTCATTCGGAACAGCTAGTCCGCCGGGACCCTTTCCAAAGATTACGTGTAAATCATTGACCATAGCAAGTACGTGATCACCGGTATGCATGGCGGGCTTCTTCCGGTGATCTGCCTCGCCTTTGAAATGCTTGCCTTTCTTTCGACATTGATGGTTGGTCAGAAGAAATCGACGATGGCCCAGGTACACATTCTTCCTGCATTTGTCCTGGTATATACTTTCAGTGTCATCTAAACAGTGTGTGCATGCGTGGTATCCTTTGTTTGTCTGTCCTGAAAGGTTACTGAGAGCGGGCCAATCATTGATGGTCACGAACAGCAACGCCTTTAGGTTAAATTCCTTCTGTCTGTGCTCATCCCACGTACGTACACCGTTTCCATTCCACAGCTGTAAAAGTTCTTCAACTAATGGCCTTAGGTACACATCAATGTTGTTGCTAGGTTCTTAGGGCCTTGGATGAGAACTGGCATCATAATGAACTTCTGCTTCATGCACATCCAAGGAGGAAGGTTATACATACATAGAGTCACGGGCCAGGTGCTGTGATTGTTGCTCTGCTCCCCGAAAGGATTAATGCCATCCGCGCTTAAAGCAAACCATACATTCCTTGGGTCCTTTGCAAACTCATCCCAGTACTTTCTCTCGATTTTTCTCCACTGCGACCCGTCAGCGGGTGCTCTCAACTTCCCTTCTTTCTTTTGGTCCTCACTGTGCCATCGCATCAACTTGGCATGCTCTTCGTTTCTGAACAGACGTTTCAACCGTGGTATTATAGGAGCATACCACATCACCTTCGTAGGAACCCTCTTCCTGGGGGCTCGCCATCAACATCACCAGGGTCATCTCGTCTGATCTTATACCGCAATGCACCGCATACCGGGCATGCGTTCAGATCCTTGTATGCACCGCGGTAGAGGATGCAGTAATTAGGGCATGCATGTATCTTCTCCACCTCCAATCCTAGAGGGCATACGACCTTCTTTGCTGCATATGTACTGTCGGGCAATTCGTTATCCTTTGGAAGCTTCTTCTTCAATATTTTCAGTAGCTTCTCAAATCCTTTGTCAGCCACAACATTCTCTGCCTTCCACTGCAGCAATTCTAGTATGGTACCGAGCTTTGTGTTGCCATCTTCGCAATTGGGGTACAACCCTTTTTTGTGATCCTCTAACATGCGATCGAACTTCAGCTTCTCCTTTTGACTTTCGCATTGCGTCCTTGCATCGACAATGACCCGGCGGAGATCATCATCATCGGGCACATCGTATGGTTCCTCTTGATCTTCAGCAGCTTCACCCGTTGCAACATCATTGGGCACATCGTCTGGTTCCTCTTGATCTTCACCAGCTCCCCCCGTTGCAGCATCACCGTATTCAGGGGGCACATAGTTGTCATCGTACTCTTCTTCTTCGTCGTCTTCCATCATAATCCCTATTTCTCTGTGCCTCGTCCAAACATTATAGTGTGGCATGAAACACTTGTAAAGCAGGTGGGAGTGAAGGATTTTCTGATTAGAGTAAGACCTCGTATTCCCACATTCAGTGCATGGACAACACATAAAATCATTCTGCTTGTTTGCCTCAGCCGCATCGAGAAACTCATGCATGCCCTTAATGTACTCAGAGGTGTGTCTGTCACCATACATCCATTGCCGGTTCATCTGCATGCATTATATATAATTAAGTGTCCAAATTAATAGAAGTTCATCATCACATTAAAACCAAAGTACATACATAGTTCTCATCTAACAACATATAGCTCTCCAGAGCATCTAATTAATTAAACCATACATTGAAACTATGTAAAACATTTCAATGCGAAAACAAATGCGATCATAATCGCAACCAAGGTAACAATTGATCCAACGGCATAATGATATCAAGCCTCGGTATGAATGGCATATTTTCTAATCTTTCTAATCTTCAAGCGCATTGCATCCATCTTGATCTTGTGATCATCGACGACATCCACAACATGCAACTCCAATATCATCTTCTCCTCCTCAATTTTTTTTATTTTTTCCTTCAACAAATTGTTTTCTTCTTCAACTAAATTTAACCTCTCGACAATAGGGTCAGTTGGAATTTCTGATTCACATACATCCTACATAAATAAAATCTATGTCATGTTGGTCGGCATAATTTTCATAAACAATAAATGAACCAATAGTTATAAAGATAATATATATACCACATCCGAATCATAGACAGGACGAGGACCGACGGGGGCGGATACCAAAACCATCGCACTATATAAGATGCAATAATAAAAGTAAGAAAATAATGCAAGTATCTATGTAAACATACAAGTAAGAATATTTTTCCTTTCAGAAAGAAAATGAGAACAAGAGGCTCACCACGGTGGTGCCGGCAATGAGCTCGGCGCGGGTGATCGACGGCGGTGAAGACGGGGACGGGGCGTGACGAACCGCTAAACCTAGACAAATATTGAGGAAAATGAAGCTTGGAGGTCGAGTTTGGAGAGGAGAAAGCTTAAGTAGTGTGGCTCGGGCATTCCATCGAACACCTTGTGTGTATAGGAGATGAGCTAGAGCACCACCAAGCCCTCTCCCCCTCGGCCAGAAAAAAACAGAGCAGTGTGCTCTGCTCTTACGCGAGGGGTATATATAGGCACCTCATTGGTCCCGGTTGGTGGCATGAACCGGGACTAAAGGGGAGCCTTTGGTCCCAGTTCAAGCCACCAATCGGGACCAATGGTGGTGGGCCAGGCGTGAGGCCCACTGGTCCCGGTTCGTCCCACCAACCGGGACCAATGGCCAACGTGGCCCGGCCGGCCTCCTGTGCTCACGAACCGGGTCCAATGCCCCCATTGGTCCCGGTTCTGGACTGAACCGGGACTAATGGGCCGACCCGGCCTGGACCGTTGCCCCCTTTTCTACTAGTGCATGTAGTTAATGTGGAGAGAGGTGTTTGTAGTAACATAATATATTACTATAACATAATGGAACCCAAAGCAGAATGAGTCTACAATGTAATAAATGCAATCATCTATGATACTACTTATATCCTACCTTGCACTATGAAGATAGTAACATAGACTAGTGTCATATGCATGACACTAGTGTAACTTACTCCCCACCATCACTAGCCTAAGTTGCATATACACCACGCCCTCAGCCTCGATCCACGCGCTGCACGCTGTCCAGCTGACCGGCTCGGAGTCCCAATGAGCAATGAAGAAGTTGTACGCCACTTATCAATAATTCAACCAAGGGTCAGCCTAGGTCTGCACAAAAGTTGAAAGTGGTAGGCCTTTACAAAGTAGAAAGTGCTTACTGCTGCTAGCTCAGCTTATAACTGAACAATGGATAATGGATAATGGATAATGGATAATGGATAATGGATATATGGGCAATGACCGTGGCGCGTGTAAAGCGGCACGATGTAGCCATCGTCTTAGTTTTTCTCCTGCCTTTGTTTCTTTTCTAATGAAGATTTGACCCAAACAACTATATCCTCGTGATTGGATATATGGGTCGTCACTAACCAAGACCACATGGTTCCAACGTAGCTTTATTAACACATAAAAAGTATTGCCGACGTGCCAATCTTTCCGGTAATGTGCACGGCTAAATTAAAGTCAGGGGATATCCGAACCTGAGCACCAGCACACGATTCAGTGCTTCTTCTCTTGGGACAGTTTGATACGACACTATCTAGAACTAAAAAGCACTGGTCGTGACATGGCAAACACCAACATTTGTCGATCAAGTGAAATTACTTTTGAGTGTGCAACACTTATCCGAATCTGACTGTAGGGTGTGTAGTGTAGGGTGGCAACAGCAAAAGATGTCCGAACAGTGATTTTGCCATGGGCTACTCGCTGTGTAAAGGGGATTTTCCTCGTCAGTTGTGAGTGTGCGCGTGGGTGGTGGTGGGCCCGGCCGTCGTTCTGGTCGGCGTTGGAGCCCCGTCCATTCGGCGAGCTTATAAATTGGCTGCTAAGGAGCCCCATTTCTGCAATCAGAAGCTACCTAATCAATCACAGCAGACCGGTGCTTAATCGTATCAACCGTGACCTCCCATCTGCATCGTCTCATCAAGGTGGACCAATGGCGTTTCTGGGAGGATCATTGTGCATGACGAAGAGCATTAGCAGCCAGAAGATGGTGCAGGGGAAGAGCCACGGCGGGTCGGGGTCGTGGCGGCAGGCGCCAGCACCCATGAGGCAGCTCTTCCGAAGGGTGAAAGGCGTCGTGCTGTGCCCGAAGCGCCGCACCATGAGTTTTGGATACGACCTCAAGAGCTACTCCCAGAACTTCGATGATGGCCTTGTCCCTGCCCACCGCCTCTAGTAAGAGACACTCACGGGTCCTCTTCTTATTCTTCTTAATTTTACTTGCCGCTTGGCCGGACCACGGCTCGAGGCTAGAGAGTTTGAACCGTCGTCACCTTGTAATGCACATAGTTTGAAGTGTACTATAGTGTTAGTCATTACTATTCATGGACAAGTTGCTTAGTGTTGAAAGTCTTGAAACTACCAATGAAATGACAATGTATCTAACGGCTTCCTTCTTTATTGTCTGGAAGCCGTTAGTTGCCATGATGGAATGGCATTTAAACTATTTATGTTTATGTCGCGCGTGCTAGAATACACTCTCGCAGCGGGGCTTCTCCCGCTCTCATGTTTGATATGGGTGCATACCGGGAGTGAGTGAATTTTGGATGTCAATTTTTCAGGAGGCGTGATTTGGAACCTCCCCCTCCCTC
>NC_041380.1:563295721-563395465 GCF_002162155.2 Triticum dicoccoides
CGCCGCCGCCACCCCTCCCTACATCTCCTCCCCTCGCCGCCACCTGAGGGACGCCTGGCAAGCCCCGACGACTGCCGATGAAGGTGGCGGCGAGGCCTCTCGTCGCTTCGTTCCCGCGCGAAGGACCCCGGTCACCGGGGCGGCGGCCCCAGATGGCGAGGCGGCGCAGCCTCTGTGACAGGCGGCGTGCGCGGGATGTGATGGCCGGCGTCCTCGGCTGCTCGGGCGGCGCGGATCCGGCGGGTGGTGGTCGTGGCGCGGTCTTCTTCCGCTCCAGATCTGAAGGTCGAGCTGCTCCTCCTCCTCTGCTCACTCCTCCCCTCTGGTTGTGTCCGATCTGCAGCTTTTGCTGCCAGTTCCGGTGCTGGCGGGGTGCCGGTGGCATATCTCGAGTCCGGGGGAAACCCTTGGTCGGATGTCTGACCACGGCGGTGAGGGCGCGTGCGCGCATCGCCTTTTCTCCTTCGAGGCACCGCTGAGGTCTCCTGTATCCATCCCCGTCCCAGATCCCGGGTGAAAGCCCAAAACTCGTCTCGGGTTGGGCGGTGGCGGCGTCCTGCACGTCGTTCCCTCCTTGGAGGCGCCGCCTTGGGTTTGTCTGGTTCTCCGGGTGAGTGGTGCCGAGGTAGGAGAGCGCTCGTTGGCTGCGAGTCCAAGCAGAGGCTTCCCAAGCTCCTTGGGTCTTTGCAGCTTGTTTCTTCAACAATCCTCCCAGTGGTTTTCCTTCTGCTCTCGGTGGCCCCGGGCAGATGGCAGTGCAGCTATTGGTGTGCCTTCGGCGTGGTGAGGACTGTGAGCTATGCCTGCTCTGGGTTTCGACCGGCACCTGCTCTTGCTCTCGGGTGAGCGCCCAACGACCCGACGGTGCGGCGCCTTCGAGCCTAGGCGAGAGGATTGGGGTCTTCTTCGGCGTTGGAAGACAGGTTTCGTGATCCCAATCCCACGATCCGGCTGCGCGCAGCTTCTTGCAGGCCTTTGGCTGATCCTTGACGCTACTCCGCTCCCTTACTCGTGGTGCCGATGTGCAGCGGGCTTTGACATTACTTGCAGGTCTTTCATGTGTATTTCTATGTGTGCAGTAGTGTGTGTTGCGTTGTAAACTGCTCTGTCAGCTCCCTTGTATCTTTCGGTCGCTCTTGCTTGGTGGCCTTGTGTAATCCTGGCCGGTTGATGGCTTTGTTAATTCAAAGTCGGGCTCCCCTTGAGCCTTCGTTCTAAAAAAAAAATTTACCCAGCTGAACAAAAACTATTTTGACATGCCAATGACGTCTAAGATTAATAGAGAAAATGCCTAACTAAAGCTATAGATATAACTAGAACTCATAGAACAACGCTGACTAACTACCAAAGCACTAACTCACCACCGTTACTCTCTCATATCACTCCATTTGGATTTACCAAAACATCACCCGAAAATACACACCTCACTAGATTTCTGCATATAGACCATAAAGGATTCAAATAGTCATGAAACGACAACATTGGTTGTCACCATTTCTGGCTCCTCCAACTTTTCAGTTGGACTCCATTTTTACCTCAAGCAGTTTTAGTAGAAGTGAGTAGAAAACCACCTAAAGGCAAGAAGCCCGTCCACTCCAACAACCCAAATAGGAGCACTCGTGGGAGAGCCACTTACCCAGTGGCGATGAAGATGAACTCCGAGATGCACACCAACATGACATGATGATATCTAGCTTGTATAAGCAATATCAGAGACATCTCGTCACAAAAACCTTTGGAAAAATGAACTAGAACCTTTCATTTCCTATACAAACCACGGGACCAACATTACCAAAGCTAGAACGGGCATCTCTATTATAAAGAGGAGTTGGAGATTTTGCATTGTGCATTGGTATCTTTCTTTTAATTGTGTGAAATAAGTGAAATCGATTCTTTGAAATAAGTGGAAAAAAAATTGAGTTGTGTGAAATCAGTACTTTGAATAAAGTGAAATCAATGTAACACAAACTAGTGAAATATATCTTCATGGAAATGAGTGAAATATGTTGTTTAAAACGAGTGAAATAGGTCTCTCTAGTAATGAGTGAAATTATTATTTTTGAATTTAGTGATATAAGTCTTTTGAAATGAGTGAAATAAGTGATTTTAAAGGAGTGAGATCTTTTCTAAAATGAGTGAAATCATTTTTTAAATGAGTGAAATATGTAGTTTTATACTAGTGAAATCGGTCTTTTTGAAAATGAGTGAATTTATTTTTGATGAATTAAATGAAATAACTCTTTTTAAACGAGTTAAATCTATGTTTTTGAAATGAAAATATGTGTTCTCAATATTTCCACATTCTCAATTTTAATTAATGAATGAGATCTATTTTTAAGAAAGGAGTGAAATATGTTTTATGAATTTTGAAAATCATTTAAAATATATTCAAATTTGATCTTGTTTTAACGTTTTCATGGCCCAGAATTCAAATATGTAAAAAGATTTTAGATTTTGTATTCAAAAGATATCGATGAATTAGTATCCCGCAAAAAAAATGAAAAGTTAGTTTTTCAGTGGGTGGAGAGAGATAATCTGTGTGCGTGCAACACTCCGTCCTTCTCTACTTTTATCAGGCAAAAAACTACCATGTATTCCTGCAGCAAAATATTTGATACCTTTATACTGCAAGTCATCACAACAATCTTGGTGCGGTAACAAAGGGCAACAGATGTGACCGTAGGTACTGGTGCCGTTAGAATTTCTGCTATCTATGTCGATTTCTAGGTGTGTACAAAAGTTGAAAGTGCTAGGTCTGTACAAAAGTAGAAAGTGCTTACTGCTGCTAGGCCAGCTTAACAGAACAATGGATATATGAGCCACGACCGTCGTGCGTGTAAAGCATCACCATGCAGCCATCGTCTTTCTTCTTCTCCTCCCTTTGTTTCTTTTCTGATGAAGATTTGTCCCAAAGAACTATATTTTCATGATCGGATATATGGGTCGTCACTAACCAAGAGCACATGGTTCCAACCTAGCTTTATTAACACATAAAGAGTTTTGCTTACGTGCCAATCTTTCCGGTAACGTGGACGGTCAAATTAAAGTCGGGCAATATCCGAACCTGAGCACCAGCCTTCTTGTCTTGGGAGCTTTTGGTACAACATTATTTAGATCTAAAAGGAAAAGCACTGGTCGTAGTATGCCAAGCACCAACACTTGTTCGATGGATGCCTCAAGCGAATTTACTTTTCTGTATGCAACTGCCTGTGTCGGCACGGCAAGAGGCCTCCACCAGCTCTCTCGCTCCTTGACTTCGTTGTCTGCCTTTTATGGGAGAGAAGTCATCGCCATGCTGATGCCGTGTCGGTCTTTGACTGTAGGGTGTGATAGTGTAGGGTGACAACGGCAAAAGACGTCCTAAATGTGATTTTGTCATGGGCTAATCGTTGTGTAAAGTGGATTGTTCTCGTCAGCAGTGAGTGCGCGTGGGTGATGGAGGGCCCGGCCGTCGTCGATGGCGTCGATCGGAGCTCGGTCCATATGGTCGGCGAGCTTATAAAACGGCTGCTGAGGAGCCTCATTTGTGCAAACGGTGCATCCATCTGACCATCTCAAGAAAGAAGAGCAGCATAGCCTTGTTTAATCAACTGTGAGCTCCCGTATGTCCGCATCATCTCATCAAGGTCGACAGATGGTGTTTCTGGGAGGATCATTGCAAGTTGACAGCCGGAAGATGATGGAGGAGAAGAGGCGGAGCCACGGCGGGTCGTGGCGGCAGGCGCCGGCGCTCGTGAGGCAGCTGTTCTGGAGGGTGAGGCGCGCCATGCTGCGGCCGAAGCGCCGCGCCGTGAGT
Source organism: Triticum dicoccoides (assembly GCF_002162155.2). Classification (NCBI taxonomy): domain Eukaryota; kingdom Viridiplantae; phylum Streptophyta; class Magnoliopsida; order Poales; family Poaceae; genus Triticum; species Triticum dicoccoides. The sequence continues at coordinate 563,299,518 of NC_041380.1, forward strand.
TTCGGGTACGACCTCAAGAGCTACTCCCAGAACTTCGACGACAGCCTCGTCCCTTCCCACCGCCTCTAATGACAGACACTCACAGGGTCTTCTTCTTCTTCTCGAGTTTACTTGCCGCCCGGCCGGACCTCGGCTCGAGGCTGGAGAGTTTGAAGCGTCGTCACCTTGTGATTTGTTCCTCCTCTAGCTCAGCTATCAGTGTAGTACTAGTAGTATTAGACAGTATTTGTAACGTCCTCGATGCGGCTATATCTCCCACGTGTCAAAGCACGATTTAGAGGCATAACCGCATTGAAAGCAATGTCGCAAGTGAGGTAATCTTCGCAAACAACCCATGTAATACATAAGGGAAAGAGATACATAGTTGGCTTACAATCGCCACTTCACACAATTACATGAATAAAGCATTACATCAACCAAATACAATCAAGGCCCGACTACGGAGCCAAAATAAAAGAAGACTACCCCAAAAGCGACAAGGTCCCCGATCGTCCCGACTGGGCTCCGCTACTGATCAACTAGAACGAAACAACACAAAGGACAAGATCTTCATCGAGCTCCTCCTTGAGCTGGGTTGCGTCTCCTGCTCGGTAACATCTGCACCTGCAAACTGGTTTTGGAAGTAATCTGTGAGCCACGGGGACTCAGCAATCTCGCACCCTCGCGATCAAGACTATTTAAGCTTATGGGTAAGGTAAAGGTATGAGGTGGGGCTGCAGCAAGCGACTAGCATATATGGTGGCTAAACATACGCAAATGAGAGCGAGAAGAGAAGGCGAGGCATGGTCAATAAAACTATGATCAAGAAGTGATCCTAGAACAACCTACGTCAAGCATAACTCCAACACCGTGTTCACTTCCCGGGCTCCGCCGAGAAGAGACCATCACGGTTACACACGCGGTTGATGTATTTTAATTAAGATCAACTTCAGGTTTTCTACAACCGGACGTTAACAAATTCCCATCTGCCCATAACCGCGGGCACGGCTTTCGAAAATTCAATTCCTGCAGGGGTGTCCCAACTTAGCCCATCACAAGCTCTCACGGTCAACGAAGGATATACCTTCTCCTGAGACATTCCGATCAGACTCGGTATCCCGGTTCTACAAGACAACTTCGATAAGGTAAAACAAATTCAGCAACACCGCCCGAATGTGCCGACAAATCCCGATAGGAGTTGCACATATCTCGTTCTCAGGGCACACTCAGATGAGCTCTCCATACAACTAAAACCAAACCTCGAGTTTCCCCGAGGGGGTGCTGCACAGGACTCTAGTTTGGACCAACACTCAGAGGAGCACTGGCCTGGGGGGTTTAAATAAAGATGACCCTTGAGTCCGCGGAACCCAAGGGAAAAAGAGGCTAGGTGGCGAATGGTAAAACCAAAGTTGGGCATTGCTGGAAGAGTTTTATTCAAGGCGAACTGTTAAGGGGTTCCCATTATTACCCAACCGCGTAAGGAACGCAAAAATCCGGGAACATAACACCGATATGACGGAAACTAGGGCGGCAAGAGTGGAACAAAACACTAGGCATAAGACCGAGCCTTCCACCCTTTACCAAGTATATAGATGCATTAATTAAATAAGAGATATTATGATATCCCAACAAGTAAACATGTTCCAACAAGGAACAACATCTCCATGTTCCAACAAGGAACAAACTTCATCTTCACCTGCAACTAACAACGCTATAAAAGGGGTTGAGCAAAGCGGTAACATAGCCAATCAACGGTTTGCTAGGATAAGGTGGGTTAGAGGCTTGGTTCAACAATATGGGAGGCATGATAAGCAAGTGGTAGGTATCGCAGCATAGGCATAGCAAAAGAGCGAGCATCTAGCAAGCAAAGATAGAAGTGATTTCGAGGGTATGGTCATCTTGCCTGAAATCCCGCAAGGAAGAAGAACGAGTCCATGAAGAAGACAAACGGACGTAGTCGAAAGGGTCCTCACAATCATGACGTTATCGGAACCAACCCGAAGAAGCAACACCGGAAAAAGCACACAACATAGTAAACAACCAACACATGAACATGGTATGATATGCGGGATGTGGTATGTGATGCATATCCATGATTTAACAAGGAATGATTGAACCTGGCCTCAAATTGGAAATCCAAGAGTGCCACTGGAAAGATGAGGTGATTTCGGTTGAAATCAATATAAAAATCACCGGAATCGGATGCACGGTTTGGAAAAGGCAAGCAAAACAAATATGGCACCGATTTATAAACAGCAAATAGTCATATAAATGCATCAAGATAATAAGACAAATGTGACGGATATGTTATTAAGAATGTGGGAACACAATTACTGAGCCACATGAATATTCTCAAATACACAAAGAACATTTTTGCGAAATTATTGAAACAGAAATATTAAAAAAAATTACAGAATTTTCAGTATAACGAAAAAAGTAAAAATAGAAAACACAAATTCAGAAAACTCATATGTATGTACTCCTTCGGTTCCAATTTACCTGTCGTGGTTTTAGTTCAAAGGTTTTAGTTCAAATTTGAACTAAAACCACGACGAGTAAATCAGAATAGAGGGAGTAGAAGCTAAAGCAAGCTATAGTTATCGCAAGCTGGGCCTGGCCCATTTAACCTGGTATTATAGACAAGGCGGCCGTCAGCTTATAGTGATTTCGCTATTGGGAGCAACTAGTTAACGAGCGCTCCTTCGGGAGCCTCGCAACGATCAGCGCCATTTGGCTCGCTCTTAGCCATTCGCCATGTGTCGCGCTCTGGACGCTCCCTTCGGATTTTGTTTTTTTTTATTTTTCTGCACGCATTTTCGGCTTTTTAAACGGGTTTTTTTGGGGTTTTTTGACGTTTTGGTTTTACCCCGGTCTTTCTTAACTTTTCGATCAAAAAAATTAAAAAAATGCGCGAAAAAAACGCGTTTTCTTTTATTTTCCTTTCGCGGAAGTCACGGTTTTTCTTCCTCGAGAGGCACGATTGTGCTTTAGCGAGAGTTACGGCCGTGCCTTTCGAAAACGAAAAAAACGCGTTTTCTGTTTTTTTTTCTTTCGCGAGAGTCACGATTTTGCTTCCGCAAGAGGCACGGTTGTGCTTTCGCGAGAGTCACGACCGTGCCTCTCGGAAAAGGGAAAAACAAACGCGTTTTCTGTTTTTTTTTCTTTCGTGAGAGTCACGGTTTTGCTTCCGCGAGAGGCATGGTTGTGCTTTCGCGAAAGTCATGGCCATGCCTTTAGGAAAGGGAAAAAATACGCGTTTCTATTTTTTTTTCTTTCATAAGAGTCACGGTTTTGCTTTCGCTAGAGGCACGGTTGTGCCTTCGCGAGAGTCACGACAGTGCCTCTCGGAAACGAAAAAAAAATATGTTTTCTGTTTTTTTCCTTCCACGAGAGTCGTGGTTTTGCTTCCACGAGAGGAACGGTTGTGATTTTGCAAGAGGCACGGGCGTGCCTCTTTCGAAAAGGGAAAAAAAACCATTCTGACGGTTCGGTTTTTTCGCCCAGTTTTTTTTTATGAAAAAAAAAAGTTCGTCAAAACCTATCAAAATGGGATCTAGTTTTGAAGATTTCGACGCGAGAAATCCAATGGTGAAAACGGTTCGATATTTAGACGCACGGTTCAAGAGATAAAACATTTTGAATGAACGGATCTACGAAAGAAGGGAAAACTCCCAGGTTGCGACAAGTTGCGTGTTGCATGTGCGCCACTTGTCGCGACCTGAAAAAGTGAAGTGTTCTTTGCAACTATTACTTCTTAATTAATGATTTCGCTATTTGCCTCTCTTAACAATCCCAGTCTACGCATACCGCGCTAGATAACACACTAATGTGCACCCTCCGGTGTCTCAAAAGAAAAATAATACGCACCCTCCTATGAGCGCTAGCGACGCTAGGCTTCAACTGTGTTTTTTCTCCTATCAGTTTTCCAAAAGTTCTAAAACCTTCTTTGATTCGGCTTTCCTTTTTTCTGTGGTTTTTCTTTTGATTCTTTTCTTTTTAAATTTTGTGAACTTTTCTAAAAAATCAACATTTTCAACCCGTTGAGCAAGCAAGCCTCGGCCCCTATTTGTACACAAATGGGATTATTAAGAAACAAACCTGTCATGCTACAACCTTTTTTGTTAGCCACATGCTCACGTCCACCACGTCAATGCAACTGATCTTGTAAACATTGGAACCGCAAGAGTTATAACTACTGCATGCTAGGACATGTACAATGATGCTATCTTGAGAGTGTCATATAGAATAAATGCTAAGATGGAGGAAAGAGAAATCGTAAAAAAGAGGTTTGCCTTCTCTTAATTAAGAGATTGTCACTTAGCAACAATATGTTCCGCAACATATTTAGAGATATCTAGTTACAAGAGATAATAAGACTAGAAACAACTCACTGTACATCATTTCTATTGCCTTATCTTAATGGGAAAACTTTGTTTGTGCCACTTTAGCTTTTGCCAATTTTTCTTATGCCACTCTAGAATTTGACGTCTCACTTTTGTCACTCTTAGCTTTTGACAATACATCACAAATGCCATCCCATGGCAAAAACGATAATTTTTCATTTCACTTTTGCCACTCTTAGCTTTTGACAATGTATCATAATTGCCACTCTAAAAATTTTGCTTTTGCCACAGAATGGAAAAAGAGATATATTGTCAAAAACTAAGAGTGGCAAAAGTGAAATATAAAATTCTAGGGTGGCATAAGCAAAGTTGGCAAAAACTAAAGTGGCAGAAACAAAGTTTTCCCCTATCTTAATTACATGATGGACTTAAGATAAGACTGCTTTATCAATCACTGGACATGCCCTTAGTACTAACTAGATGAGACCCCGCGCGTTGTTGCAAGACTTCTAAATTGTACTTTTTGCAAACAACTTGAAAGAAACACATTGCAATACTTGAAACGGAAAGAAACAAAGTTGATATTTCCTTTTGAAATGTTGAATGATACATAGATACATGGTATGGACCTGGACTCGGCACTAACACGGCATAGTCATGTATTTCTGTCCTTGGTAGTCGGGTTGGCTTATAAGAGTAGTGAAACAATTGAAGTTCATAAAGGGTGTTGTTATCTTACACTGAGTTCAAGAAAAAGGCATTTAAATTCACTTGTAACCAAATGTAAAATCTTCGTAGAGTTAACCATGATAAATTAGAGATAAATATGATGATATGAAATCGCAGATTGTTTCTTGCTAATTGAAAACACAAAAAAATGTTTCAAGAACAAACTGCAATGATAACACAAGTTTTTGGGGTATGGAAAACAAATTGGAGCACTACCATTTGGCATTTAGCTCACTTTTTCGCAACAACAAATGAATATGCATACTTCCTGCAAAAAGAATGAATGCTTATTTTACAGAAATTGTAAACATGTTTTCTTGTGCTCTGGAAGTGTATTGTGCTAGCAATACTCCATATGATTATTTAATAATGAGAAATGATATTAGAGGCTAAAGACAGCAATAAGTTAGGCATCAAGAGAGTGAGAGATGAGCAGCCACGTGACATGATTTGAACAGCCAAAGACATCATCAATAGAGGGCTAAGCTAGTTACCTCTTAATAAAGTTGCAAAGGGGGCGTGATATGAAACCTACATACGCTGCCAACTCAGATACTTATTTATTCCAGAAAGCATCAATTATAAATCAAAATTAGCAAACAATGGAACTTTGTATGTATTCTACATTCAGTTAGCGAATCCAAGATTATAATGGGGATAACACTTCAGGTTTAAGATAGCTAAAAACAATTACCTGTTATTACGATGTGCTTGTCACCCTTGGGGAAAATTTAGGTGCACCCTGAAACTGAAATAAAAGTAAACATGGAAAGTAAAAAAGAGAGGGGATATACTAACATGACACCATAGGTAATTGAAATATTCATGTTCGCTTTAGGTATGAATTGCAACGGAACCCGTTGTGTTTGATTCCTCTAGGAAGACAACCAACATTTATAAATGCAACAAACAAATAAAGAGAAATATGGATCAATCTTCATTCTTGGTCCCGGTCTAAAAAATCATCCATGTGCACAAATGAAAAGTTACAAACCAAATCATGGAGAAATAAATGGCCTGACTCAAAATTATTCAAATATTTTGGTTCATAACCAATTAGCCTCTTCATCAATCAAGGTTACCAATGGGCATGTGGAGACGGCAACATCTCCAGGTGAAGCTATAGGCCATGGCAGCAAGGCAATATGTAGTGCATGTGGGGTGATTAGGCTTCAACCTGCGGGCTCATCGATAGTAGATGCATATGTTGGGGATCGTAGCAGAAATTTAAAATTTTCTACGCATCACCAAGATCAATCTATGGAGTAATCTAGCAACGAGGGGAAGGAGAGTGCATCTACATACCCTTGTAGATCGCTAAGCGGAAGCGTTGCAAGAACGCGGATGAAGGAGTCGTACTCGTAGCGATTCAGATCGCGGTTGATTCCGATCTAAGCGCCGAACCACGGCGCCTCCGCGTTCAACACACGTGCAGCCCGGTGACGTCTCCTACGCCTTGATCCAGCAAGGGGAGAAGGAGAGGTTGGGGAAGACTCCATCCAGCAGCAGCACGACGGCGTGGTGGTGAAGGAGGAGCGTGGCAATCCTGCAGGGCTTTGCCATGCACCGCGGAAGAGGAGGAGGACTTGGGAGAGGGGGAGGGCTGCGCCAGAACTTAGGTGCGGCTGCCCTCCCACCCCCCACATATTGTTGGGGAACGTAGTAATTTCAAAATTTTCCTACGCACACGCAAGATCATGGTGATGCATAGCAACGAGAGGGGAGAGTATGATCTACGTACCCTTGTAGATCGCAATGGAAGCGTTGACACAACGTAGATGAAGTAGTCATACGTCTTCTTCCCGATCCGACCGATCCAAGCACCGTTACTCCGGCACCTCCGAGTTCTTAGCACACGTACAGCTCGATGACGCTCCCCGGGCTCCGATCCAGCAAAGCTTTGGGGATGAGTTCCGTCAGCACGACGGCGTGGTGATGATGAAGATGTTCTACCGACGCAGGGCTTCGCCTAAGCACTACAACGATATGACCGAGGTGGAATATGGTGGCAGGGGGCACCGCACACGGCTAAGGAACGATCACGTGGATCAACTTGTGTGTTCTAGGGTGCCCCCCTGCCTCCGTATATAAAGGATCCAAGGGGGGTGGTGCGCCGGCCTAGAGGAGGGCGTAGGAGGAGTCCTACTCCTACCGGGAGTAGGACTCCCCTCCCCATTCCTTGTCCAACTAGGAGAGGTGGAGGGAGAATAGGAAAGGGGGGCGCCGCCCCTCCCTCCTTGTCCAATTCGGACTAGGGGGAGAGGGGCGCGCGGCCTGCCCTGGCAGCCCCTTCCTCTTCTCCACATTAGGCCCATGAGGCCCATTAACCTCCCGGAGGGTTCCGGTAACCCCCCGGTGCTCCGGTTTTATCCGAAACTACCCCGGAACGCTTCCGGTGTCCGAATATAGTCATCCAATATATCAATCTTTATGTCTCGACCATTTCGAGACTCCTCGTCATGTCCGCAATCACATCCGGGACTCCGAACAAACTTCGGTACATCAAAATGCATAAAACTCATAATAACTGTCATCGTAACTTTAAGCGTGCGGACCCTACGGTTCGAGAACAATGTAGACATGACTGAGACAAATCTCCGGTCAATAACCAATAGCGGGACATGGATGCCCATATTGGCTCCTACATATTATACAAAGATCTTTATCGGTCAGACCGCATAACAACATACGTTGTTCCCTTTGTCATCGGTATGTTACTTGCCCGAGATTCGATCGTCGGTATCCAATACCTAGTTCAATCTCGTTACTGGCAAGTCTCTTTACTCGTTCCGTAATGCATCATCCCGCAACTAACTTATTAGTTGCAATGCTTGCAAGGCTTATGTGATGTGCATTACCGAGAGGGCCCAGAGATACCTCTCCGACAATCAGAGTGACAAATCCTAATCTCGAAATACGCCAACCCAACATGTACCTTTGGAGACACCTGTAACGCTCCTTTATAATCACCCAGTTACATTGTGACGTTTGGTAGCACCCAAAGTGTTCCTCCGGTAAACGGGAGTTGCATAATCTCATAGTCATAGGAACATGTATAAGTCATGAAGAGAGGAATAGCAACATACTAAACGATCGGGTGCTAAACTAATGGAATGGGTCATGTCAATCAGATCATTCAACTAATGATGTGATCTCGTTAATCAAATGACAACTCTTGTGTTCATGGTTAGGAAACATAACCATCTTTGATTAACGAGCTAGTCAAGTAGAGGCATACTAGTGACACTCTGTTTGTCTATGTATTCACACATGTATCATGTTTCCGGTTAATACAATTCTAGCATGAATAATAAACATTTATCATGATATAAGGAAATAAATAATAACTTTATCATTGCCTCTAGGGCATATTTCCTTCAGTCTCCCACTTGCACTAGAGTCAATAATCTAGATTACACAGTAATGATTCTAACACCCATGGAGCCTTGGTGCTGATCATGTTTTGCTCGTGGAAGAGGCTTAGTCAACGGGTCTGCAACATTCAGATCCGTATGTATCTTGCAAGTCTCTATGTCTCTCACCTGGACTAGATCCCGGATGGAATTGAAGCGTCTCTTGATGTGCTTGGTTCTCTTGTGAAATATGGATTCCTTTGCCAAGGCAATTGCACCAGTATTGTCACAAAAGATTTTCATTGGACCCGATGCACTAGGTATGACACCTAGATCGGATATGAACTCCTTCATCCAGACTCCTTCATTTGCTGCTTCCGAAGCAGCTATGTATTCCGCTTCACATGTAGATCCCGCTACGACGCTTTGTTTAGAACTGCACCAACTGACAGCTCCACCGTTTAATGTAAACACGTATCCGGTTTGCGATTTAGAATCGTCCGGATCAGTGTCAAAGCTTGTATCAACGTAACCTTTTACGATGAGCTCTTTGTCACCTCCATATATGAGAAACATATCCTTAGTCCTTTTCAGGTACTTCAGGATGTTCTTGACCGCTGTCCAGTGATCCATTCCTGGATTACTTTGGTACCTCCCTGCTAAACTTATAGCAAGGCACACATCAGGTATGGTACACAGCATTGCATACATGATAGAGCCTATGGCTGAAGCATAGGGAACATCTTTCATTTTCTCTCTATCTTCTGCGGTGGTCGGGCATTGAGTCTTACTCAACTTCACACCTTGCAATACAGGCAAGAACCCTTTCTTTGCTTGATCCATTTTGAACTTTTTCAAAACTTTGTCAAGGTATGTGCTTTGTGAAAGTCCAATTAGGCGTCTTGATCTATCTCTATAGATCTTAATGCCTAATATGTAAGCAGCTTCACCGAGGTCTTTCATTGAAAAACTCTTATTCAAGTATCCCTTTATGCTATCCAGAAATTCTATATCATTTCCAATCAGTAATATGTCATCTACATATAATATCAGAAATGCTACAGAGCTCCCACTCACTTTCTTGTAAATACAGGCTTCTCCAAAAGTCTGTATAAAACCAAATGCTTTGATCACACTATCAAAACGTTTATTCCAACTCCGAGAGGCTTGCACGAGTCCATAAATGGATCGCTGGAGCTTGCACACTTTGTTAGCTCCCTTTGGATCGACAAAACCTTCTGGTTGCATCATATACAACTCTTCTTCCAGAAATCCATTCAGGAATGCAGTTTTGACATCCATCTGCCAAATTTCATAATCATAAAATGCGGCAATTGCTAACATGATTCGGACAGACTTAAGCATCGCTACGGGTGAGAAGGTCTCATCATAGTCAATCCCTTGAACTTGTCGAAAACCTTTTGCGACAAGTCGAGCTTTGTAGACAGTAATATTACCGTCAGCGTCAGTCTTCTTCTTAAAGATCCATTTATTCTCAATTGCTTGCCGATCATCGGGCAAGTCAACCAAAGTCCATACTTTGTTCTCATACATGGATCCCATCTCAGATTTCATGGCTTCAAGCCATTTTGCGGAATCTGGGCTCACCATCGCTTCTTCATAGTTCGTAGGTTCATCATGATCTAGTAGCATGACTTCCAAAACAGGATTACCGTACCACTCTGGTGCGGATCTCACTCTGGTTGATCTACGAGGTTCAGTAGTATCTTGATCTAAAGTTTCATGATCATCATCATTAGCTTCCTCACTAATTGGTGTAGGTGTCACTGAAACAGTTTTCTGTGATGTACTACTTTCCAATAAGGGAGTAGGTTCAGTTACCTCGTCAAGTTCTACTTTCCTCCCACTCACTTCTTTCGAGAGAAATTCCTTCTCCAGAAAGTTTCCGAATTTAGCAACAAAAGTCCTGCCTTCGGATCTGTGATAGAAGGTGTATCCAATAGTTTCCTTTGGATATCCTATGAAGACACATTTCTCCGATTTGGGTTCGAGCTTATCAGGTTGAAGCTTTTTCACATAAGCATCGCAGCCCCAAACTTCAGAAATGACAACTTTGGTTTCTTGCCAAACCACAGTTCATAAGGCGTCGTCTCAACGGATTTTGATGGTGCCCTGTTTAACGTGAATGCGGCTGTCTCTAGAGCGTATCCCCAAAACGATAGCGGTAAATCAGTAAGAGACATCATAGATCGCACCATATCTAGTAAAGTACGATTACGACGTTCGGACACACCATTACGCTGTGGTGTTCCGGGTGGCGTGAGCTGCGAAACTATTCCGCATTGTTTCAAATGTACACCAAACTCGTAACTCAAATATTCTCCTCCACGATTAGATCGTAGAAACTTTATTTTCTTGTTATGATGATTTTCCACTTCACTCTGAAATTCTTTGAACTTTTCAAATGTTTCAGACTTATGTTTCATTAAGTAGATATACCCGTATCTGCTTAAATCATCTGTGAAAGTGAGAAAATAACGATATCCGCACGAGCTTCAATATTCATCGGACCACATACATCTGTATGTATGATTTCCAATAAATCTGTTGCTCTCTCCATAGTACCGGAGAACGGTGTTTTAGTCATCTTGCCCATGAGGCACGGTTCGCAAGTACCAAGCAATTCATAATCAAGTGGTTCCAAAAGCCCATCAGTATGGAGTTTCTTCATGCGCTTTACACCGATATGACCTAAACGGCAGTGCCACAAATAAGTTGCACTATCATCATCAACTCTGCATCTTTTGGCTTCAACATTATGAATATGTGTATCACTACTCTCGAGATTCAATAAGAATAGACCACTCTTCAAGGGTGCATGACCATAAAAGATATTACTCATATAAATAGAACAACCATTATTCTCTGATTTAAATGAATAACCGTCTCGCATTAAACAAGATCCAGATATAATGTTCATGCTCAACGCTGGCACCAAATAACAATTATTTAGGTCTAATACTAATCCCGAAGGTAGATGTAGAGGTAGCGTGCCGACCGCGATCACATCGACTTTGGAACCGTTTCCCACGCGCATCGTCACCTCGTCCTTAGCCAATCTTCGCTTAATCCGTAGTCCCTGTTTCGAGTTGCAAATATTAGCAACAGAACCAGTATCAAATACCCAGGTGCTACTGCGAGCATTGGTAAGGTACACATCAATAACATGTATATCACATATACCTTTGTTCACCTTGCCATCATTCTTATCCGCCAAATACTTGGGGCAGTTCCGCTTCCAGTGACCAGTCTGCTTGCAGTAGAAGCACTCAGTTTCAGGCTTAGGTCCAGACTTGGGTTTCTTCTCTTGAGCAGCAACTTGCTTGCCGTTCTTCTTGAAGTTCCCCTTCTTCTTCCATTTGCCCTTTTTCTTGAAACTAGTGGTCTTATTGACCATCAACACTTGATGCTCCTTCTTGATTTCTACCTCCGCAGCTTTCAGCATTGCGAAGAGCTCGGGAATAGTCTTGTTCATCCCTTGCATATTATAGTTCATCACGAAGCTCTTGTAGCTTGGTGGCAGTGATTGGAGAATTCTGTCAATGACGTAATCATCTGGAAAATTAACTCCCAGTTGAATCAAGTGATTATTATACCCTGACATTTTGAGTATATGCTCACTGACAAAACTGTTCTCCTCCATCTTGCAGCTATAGAACTTATTGGAGACTTCATATCTCTCAATCCGGGCATTTGCTTGAAATATTAACTTCAACTCCTGGAACATCTCATATGCTCCATGACGTTCAAAACGTCGTTGTCCCGATTCTAAGCCGTAAAGCATGGCACACTGAACTATCGAGTAGTCATCAGCTTTGCTCTGCCAGACGTTCATAACATCTGGTGTTGCTCCAGCAGCAGGCCTGGCACCCAGCGGTGCTTCCAGGACGTAATTCTTCTGTGCAGCAATGAGGATAATCCTTAAGTTACGGACCCAGTCCGTGTAATTGCTACCATCATCTTTCAACTTTGCTTTCTCAAGGAATGCATTAAAATTCAACGGAACAACAGCACGAGCCATCTATCTACAATCAACATAAACAAGCAAGATACTATCAGGGACTAAGTTCATGATAAATTTAAGTTCAATTAATCATATTACTTAAGAACTCCCACTTAGATAGACATCCCTCTAATCCTCTAAGTGATTACGTGATCCAAATCAACTAAACCATGTCCGATCATCACATGAGATGGAGTAGTTTCATTGGTGAACATCACTATGTTGATCATATCTACTATATGATTCACGCTCGACCTTTCGGTCTCCGTGTTCCGAGGCCATATCTGTATATGCTTGGCTCGTCAAGTATAACCTGAGTATTCCACGTGTGCAACTGTTTTGCACCCGTTGTATTTGAACGTAGAGCCTATCACACCCGATCATCACGTGGTGTCTCAGCACGAAGAACTTTCGCAACGGTGCATACTCAGGGAGAACACTTCTTGATAATTTAGTGAGAGATCATCTTATAATGCTACCGTCAATCAAAGCAAGATAAGATGCATAAAAGATAAACATCACATGCAATCAATATAAGTGATATGATATGGCCATCATCATCTTGTGCCTGTGATCTTCATCTCCGAAGCACCGTCATGATCACCATCGTCACCAGCGCGACACCTTGATCTCCATCGTAGCATCGTTGTCGTCTGGCCAATCTTATGCTTCCACGACTATCACTACCGCTTAGCAATAAAGTAAAGCATTACATCGCGATTGCATTTCATACAATAAAGCGACAACCATATGGCTCCTACCAGTTGCCGATAACTCGGTTACAAAACATGATCATCTCATACAATAAAGTTTAGCATCATGTCTTGGCCATATCACATCACAACATGCCCTGCAAAAACAAGTTAGACGTCCTCTACTTTGTTGTTGCAAGTTTTACGTGGCTGCTACGGGCTTAAGTAAGAACCAATCTCACCTACGCATCAAAACCACAACGATAGTTTGTCAATTTGACTCCGTTTTAACCTTCGCAAGGACCGAGCGTAGCCACACTTGGTTCAACTAAAGTTGGAGAGACTGTCACCCGCAAGCCACCTATGTGCAAAGCACGTCGGGAGAACCGGTCTCGCGTAAGCGTACGCGTAATGTCGGTCCGGGTCGTCTCGTCCAACAATACCGCCGAACCAAAGTATGACATGCTGGTAGGCAGTATGACTTATATCGCCCACAACTCACTTGTGTTCTACTCGTGCATATAACATCAAACCATAAAACCTAGGCTCGGATGCCACTGTTGGGGAACGTAGTAATTTCAAAATTTTCCTACGCACACGCAAGATCATGGTGATGCATAGCAACGAGAGGGGAGAGTATGATCTACGTAACCTTGTAGATCGCAACGGAAGCGTTGACACAACGTAGATGAAGTAGTCGTACGTCTTCTTCCCGATCCGACCGATCCAAGCACCGTTACTCCGGCACCTCCGAGTTCTTGGCACACGTACAGCTCGATGACGCTCCCCGGGCTCCGATCCAGCAAAGCTTTGGGGATGAGTTCCGTCAGCACGACGGCGTGGTGACGATGAAGATGTTCAACCGACGCAGGGCTTCGCCAAAGCACTACAACGATATGACCGAGGTGGAATATGGTGGTAGGGGGCACCGCACACGGCTAAGGAATGATCACGTGGATCAACTTGTGTGTTCTAGGGTGCCCCCTGCCTCCGTATATAAAGGATCCAAGGGGTGGTGGTGCGCCGGCCTAGAGGAGGGCGCAGGAGGAGTCCTACTCCTACCGGGAGTAGGACTCCCCTCCCCGTTCCTTGTCCAACTAGGAGAGGTGGAGGGAGAATAGGAAAGGGGGGGTGCCGCCCCTTCCTCCTTGTCCAATTCGGACTAGGGGGAGAGGGGGCGCGCGGCCTGCCTTGGCAGCCCCTTCCTCTTCTCCACATTAGGCCCATGAGGCCCATTAACCTCCCGGAAGGTTCCGGTTACCCCCCGGTGCTCCGGTTTAATCCGAAACTACCCCGGAACGCTTCCGGTGTCCGAATATAGTCATCCAATATATCAATCTTTATGTCTCGACCATTTCGAGACTCATCGTCATGTCCGTGATCACATCCGGGACTCCGAACAAACTTCGGTACATCAAAATGCATAAAACTCATAATAACTGTCATCGTAACTTTAAGCGTGCGGACCCTACGGTTCGAGAACAATGTAGACATGACTGAGACAAATCTCCGGTCAATAACCAATAGCGGGACCTGGATGCCCATATTGGCTCCTACATATTCTACGAAGATCTTTATCGGTCAGACCGCATAACAACATACGTTGTTCCCTTTGTCATCGGTATGTTACTTGCCCGAGATTCGATCGTCGGTATCCAATACCTAGTTCAATCTCGTTACCAGCAAGTCTCTTTACTCGTTCCATAATGCATCATCCCGCAACTAACTTATTAGTTGCAATGCTTGCAAGGCTTATGTGATGTGCATTACCAAGAGGGCCCAGAGATACCTCTCCGACAATCAGAGTGACAAATCCTAATCTCGAAATACGCCAACCCAACATGTACCTTTGGAGACACATGTAATGCTCCTTTATAATCGCCCAGTTACGTTGTGACGTTTGGTAGCACCCAAAGTGTTCCTCCGGTAAACGGGAGTTGCATAATCTCATAGTCATAGGAACATGTATAAGTCATGAAGAGAGGAATAGCAACATACTAAACGATCGGGTGCTAAGCTAATGGAATGGGTCATGTCAATCAGATCATTCAACTAATGATGTGATCTCGTTAATAAAATAACAACTCTTTTGTTCATGGTTAGGAAACATAACCATCTTTGATTAACGAGCTAGTCAAGTAGAGGCATACTAGTGACACTCTGTTTGTCTATGTATTCACACATGTATCATGTTTCCGGTTAATACAATTCTAGCATGAATAATAAACATTTATCATGATATAAGGAAATAAATAATAACTTTATCATTGCCTCTAGGGCATATTTCCTTCACATATATATAGGGGCAAGGGAGAGGGGGGCCGACCCCCTCAGATCCAATCTGAGGAGGGGGCGGCGGCCAGGGGGGTTGCCTTGCCCCCTAAGGCAAGGGGGGCGCCCCCTTTAGGGTTCCCCAAACCCTAGGCGCATGGGCCCTAGGGGGGAGGCGCCCAGCCCACTAAGGGCTGGTCCCTCTCCACACACAGCCCATAGGGCCCTCCGGGGCAGGTGGACCCTCCCGGTGGACCCCCAGAACCCCTCCAGTGGTCCCGGTACAATACCGGTAACCCCCCGAATTATTCCGGTGACCGTATGATGACTTCCCATATATAAATCTTTACCTCCGGACCATTCCGGAACACCTCGTGATGTCCGAGATCTCATCCGGGACTCCGAACAACATTCGGTAACCATGTATATCTATTCCCTATAACCCTAGCGTCATTGAACCTTAAGTGTGTAGACCCTACGGGCTCGGGAGTCATGCAGACATGGCCGAGACAACTCTCCGGTCAATAACCAACAGCGGGATCTGGATACCCATGTTGGCTCCCACATGCTCCACGATGATCTCGTCGGATGAACCACGATGTCAAGGATTCAATCAATCCCGTATACAATTCCCTTTGTCCATCGGTACGATACTTGCCCGAGATTCGATCGCCGGTATCCCGATACCTTGTTCAATCTCGTTACCGGCAAGTCTCTTTACTCGTTCCGTAACACATCATCCCGTGATCAACTCCTTGATGTGAACTAGATTATCTCCTAATGATGTGATCCCATTATCAACGACATCCAATGTCCATGGTCAGGAAACCGTAACCATCTATTGATCAACGAGCTAGTCAACTAGAGGCTTACTAGGGACATGGTGTTGTCTATTTATCCACACATGTATCTGAGTTTCCTATCAATACAATTCTAGCATGGATCATAAACGATTATCATGAACAATGAAATATGATATAATAATAACTAATTTATTATTGCCTCTAGGGCATATTTCCAACAGTCTCCCACTTGCACTAGAGTCAATAATCTAGTTCACATCGCCATGTGATTAACACTCACAGGTCACATCGCCATGTGACCAACATCCAAAGAGTTTACTAGACTCAATAATCTAGTTCACATCACTATGTGGTTAACACTCAATGAGTTCTGGGTTTGATCATGTTATGCTTGTGAGAGAGGTTGTAGTCAATGGGTCTTGCCATATTCAGATCCCTATGTATTTCGCAAAACTTTATGTCATATCATAGATGCTGCTACCACGTTCCACTTGGAGCTATTCCAAATTGTTGCTCCATTATACGTATCCGATATCTCTACTCAGAGCTATCCGGATAGATGTTAAGCTTGCATCGACATAACTCTTTACGTCGAACTCTTTATCACCTCCATAACCGAGAAACATTTCCTTATTCCTCTAAGGATAATTTTGACCGCTATCTGGTGATCTACTCCTAGATCACCTTTGTACCCTCTTGCCAGACATGTGGCAAGGCACACATCAGGTGCGGTACTCAGCATGGCATACCGTATAGAGCCTATGACAGGAGCATAGGGGACGACCTTCATCCTTCCTCTTTCTTCTGCCGTGGTTAATCTTTGAGTCTTACTCAACTTCACACCTTACAACTCAGGTAAGAACCCTTCTTTGACTGATCTATTTTGAACTCCTTCAAAAACATGTCAAGGTGTGCGTTATTTGAAAGTATCATCAGACGTCTTGATCTATTTCTATAGATCTTGATGCGCAATATGTAAGCAGCTTTATCCAGGTCTTCCTTTGAAAATCACTCTTCAAACAACCGTTTATGCTTTCCAGAAATTCTACATCATTTCGATTCAACAATATGCCATCCACATATACTTATCAGAAATGTTGTAGTGCTCCCACTCACTTTCTTGTAAATACAAGTTTCTAGCAAACATTGTATAAACCTAAAAGCTTTGATCACTCCATCAAAGCATATATTCTGACTCCGAGATGCTTGCTCTAGTCTATAGAAGGATCGCTGGAGCCAGCATACCTTTTAGCATCCTTAGGATCGACAAAACCTTTTATTATATCGCATACAACTTTTTCTTACGAAAACTGGTAAGAAAACTTGTTTTGACATCCATCTGTTAGATTTCATAATCGAAAAATACAGCTAATGCTAACATGATTCCGACGGACTTAAGCATCGCTACAGGTGAGAAATTCTCATCGTAGTCAACTCCTTGAACTTGTGAAAAGACTCTTTCCCACAAGTCGAGCTTCATAGATGGTAACATTACCGCCCACGTCCGTCTTCTTCTTAAAGATCCATTTATCTCAATGGCTTGCCGATTAGCGGGCAAGTCCACCAAAGTCCATACTCTGTTCTGATACATGGATCCTATCTCGGATTTCATGGCTTCCGACCATTTGTCGGAATACGGGCCCACCATCGCCTCTCCATAGCTCGTAGGTTCATTGTTGTCCAACAACATGATATCTAAGACAGGATTACCGTACCACTCAGGAGTAGTACGTATCCTTGTCGACCTATGAGGTTCGACAGCAACTTGATCCGAAGCTTCATGATCACTATCATTAACTTCCTCTTCAACAGACGTAGGCGCCACAGAAAACATCTTTCTGTGTTGCATCACTCTCTGGTTGAAGTAAAGGTCCGACAACCTCATCAAGTTCTATCTTCCTCCCACTCAATTCTTTCGAGAGAAACTCCTTCTCGAGAAAGGACCCGTTCTTAGCGACAAACAATTTGCCCTCGGATCTGAGATAGAAGGTATACCGAACTGTCACCTTTGGGTATCCTATGAAGATGTGTTTGTCCGCTTTGGATTCGAGCTTCTCCGGCTGAAGCCTTAAGCATCGCAGCCCCAAACATTAAGAAACGACAACTTTGGTTTCTTGCCAAACCAATGTTCATACGATGTCGTCTCAACGGACTTAGATGGTGTCCTATCTAAAGCGAATGCAGCTGTCTCTAACGCATAACCTCAAAATGAAAACGGTAGATCGGTAAGAGACATCATAGATCACACCATATCTTATAAGGTTCGATTACGACGTCCGGACACACCATAACCCAGTGGTGTTCCATGTGGCTTCAACTGTGAAACAATTCCATAATGTCTTAAGTGTTTACCAAACTCATAACTCAGAAAATCCCCTTTTGATCAGATTGTAGGAACATGATCTTATTGTTATGATGATTCTTAACTTCACTCTGAAATCGCTTGAACTTTTCAAACGTTTCAGACTTGTGCTTCATTAAGTAGATATACCTATATCTACCCAAATCGTTAGTGAAGATGAGAAAATAGCGATACCCACCGCATGCTTCAATTCTCATTGGATCACACGCATCAGCATGCATGATTTCCAACAAGTCACTTGCCCGTTTCGTTGTACCTGAAAACGGGGTCTTAGTCATCCTGCTCATGAGGCATGGCTCGCATGTGTCAAGTGATTCAAAATCAAGTGACTCCAAACATCCATCGACATGGAGTTTATTCATGCATCTTACGCCAATATGACCTAAGCGGCAGTGCCACGAGAAAGTGGTACTATCATTATTAACTCTACATCTTTTGGCGTGAACATGTGTATTACCACGACCGAGATTCAATGAACCATTCACATAGGGTGCATGACCATGAAAGGTATCATTCATGTAAACAGAATAACCATTATTATCTAACTTAAATGAATGACCGTATTGCAATGAACATGATCTAATCATATTCATGCTCAACGTAGACACCTGATAACATTTATCTAGGTTCAATACTAATCCCGAAGGCAGATGGAGCGTGCGATGGTGATCTCATCAACTTTGGAAACACTTCCAACACACATCGTCACCTCGCCCTTAGCCAGTCTCCATTTAGTCCGTAGCTTTTGTTTCAAGTCACCAATAATATTAACTGAACCGGTATCCAATACTCAGGTGCTACCAGGAGTACTAGTGAGGTACACATTAATAATACGTATATACTTTGAAGTTGCCAGCCTTCTTATCTACCATGCATTTGGGGTAATTCCGCTACCAGTGACTGTTCCCCTTGCAATAGAAGCATTTAGTCTCGGGTTTGGGTTCAACCTTGGGTTCCTTCACTGGAGCGGCAACTGGTTTGCCATCCATGAAGTTTCCCTTCTAGCCTTTGCCCTTCTTGAAACCAGTGGTCTTGTTAAACCATCAACACTTGATGCTCCTTCTTGATTTCTACCTTTTGCGGTCTTAAGCACCACGAACAGCTCCGGGATCAACTCCATCCCTTGCATGTCATAGTTCATCACAAAGATCTAGTAGCTTAGTGATAGTGGCTAGAGAACTCTATCAATCACTATCTTATCTGGAAGTTTAACTCCCACTTGATTTAAGTGATTGTAGCACCCAGACATTCTGAGCACATGCCCACTAGCTGAGCTATTCTCCTCCATCTTGTTGGCAAAAGAACTTGTCAGAGGTCTCATACCTCTCAACACGGGCATGAGCCTAAAATCCCAATTTCAGCTCTTGGAACATCTCATATGTTCTATGGCGTTCAAAACGTCATTGGAATCCCGATTCTAAGCCGTAAAGTATGGTGCACTAAACTATCAAGTAGTCATCAGGATGTGTCTGTCAGGTGTTCACAACATCCACAGACGACGTTGTAGGGGTTTGCACATCGAGCGGTGCATCAAAGACGTAAGCCTTCTGTGTAGCAGTGAGGACACTCCTCGGACTACGGACCTAGTCCGCATCATTGCTTACAATATCTTTCAACTTAATCTTTCTCTAGGAACATAGGGAGCTACAACGTGAGCTATTTATCTACAACATATTTGCAAAGACAATTTAGACTATGTTCATGATAATTGAGTTCATCTAATCAAATTATTTAATGAACTCCCACTCAGATAGACATCCCTCTAGTCATCTAAGTGAAACATGATCCGAATCGACTAGGCCGTGTCCGATCATCACGTGAGACGGACTAGTCATCAACGGTGAACATATCATGTTGATCGTATCTTCTATACGACTCATGTTCGACATTTCGGTCTTCCGTGTTCCGAGGCCATGTCTGTACATGCTAGGCTCGTCAAGTCAACCTAAGTGTTTCGCATGTGTCCCGAGGCCATGTCTATACATGCTAGGCTCGTCAACACCCGTTGTATTCGAACATTAGAATCTATCACACCAGATCATCACGTGGTGCTTCGAAACGACGAACCTTCGCAATGGTGCACAGTTAGGGGGACACTTTCTTGAAATTATTACGAGGGATCATCTTATTTAAGCTACCGTTGTTCTAAGAAAATAAGATGTAAAACATGATAAACATCACATACAATCAAATAGTGACATGATATAGCCAATATCATTTGCTCCTTTTGATCTCCATCTTCGGGGCTCCATGATCATCGTTGTCACCGGCATGACACCATGATCTCCATCATCATGATCTCCATCATCGTGTCTTCTTGAAGTTGTCTCGTCATATATTACTTCTACTACTATGGCTAACGCTTTAGCAATAAAGTAAAGTAATTACATGACGTTTATGTTGACACGCAGGTCATAAATAAATTAAGACAACTCCTATGGCTCCTGCCGGTTGTCATACTCATCGACATGCAAGTCGTGATTCCTATTACAAGAACATGATCAATCTCATACATCACATATATCATTCATCACATCATTTTGGCCATATCACATCACAAGGCATATGCTGCAAAAACAAGTTAGACGTCCTCTAATTGTTGTTGCAAGTTTTTACGTGGCTGCTATAAGTTTCTAGCAAGAACGTTTCTTACCTACGCGAAAACCACAACGTGATATGCCAATTTCTATTTACCCTTCATAAGGACCCTTTTCATCGAATCCGATCCGACTAAAGTGGGAGAGACAGACATCCGCTAGCCACCTTATGCAACTAGTGCATGTCAGTCGGTGGAACCAGTCTCACGTAAGAGTACATGTAAGGTCGGTCCGGGCCGCTTCATCCCACGATGCCGCCGAATCAAGAAAATACTAGTAACGGCAAGTAAATTGACAAAATCGACGCCCACAACTGCTTTGTCTTCTACTCGTGCATAGAAACTACGCATAAACCCGGCTCTGATACCACTATTGGGGATCGTAGCAGAAATTTAAAATTTTCTACGCATCACCAAAATCAATCTATGGAGTAATCTAGCAACGAGGGGAAGGAGAGTGCATCTACATACCCTTGTAGATCGCTAAGGGGAAGCGTTGCAAGAACGCGGATGAAGGAGTCGTACTCATAGCGATTCAGATCGCGGTTGATTCTGATCTAAGCGCCAAACCACGGCGCCTCCGCGTTCAACACACGTGCAGCCCAGTGACGTCTCCTACGCCTTGATCCAGCAAGGGGAGAAGGAGAGGTTGGGGAAGACTCCATCCAGCAGCAGCACGGCGGCGTGGTGGTGAAGAAGGAGCGTGGCAATCCTGCAGGGCTTCGCCAAGCACCGCGGAAGAGGAGGAGGACTTGGGAGAGGGGGAGGGCTGTGCCAGAACTTAGGTGCGGATGCCCTCCCACCCCCCACATATAGATAGGGGCAAGGGAGAGGGGGCCGGCCCCCTCAGATCCAATCTGAGGAGGGGGCGGCGGCCAGGGGGGTTGCCTTGCCCCCTAAGGCAAGGGGGCACCCCCCCCCCCCTTTAGGGTTCCCCAAACCCTAGGCGCATGGGCCCTAGGGGGGAGGCGCCCAGCCCACTAAGGGGCTGGTCCCTCTCCACACACAGCCCATAGGGTCCTCCGGGGCAGGTGGACCCTCCCGGTGGACCCCCGAAACCCCTCCAGTGGTCCCGGTACAATACCGGTAACCCCCCAAATTATTCCGGTGACCGTATGATGACTTCCCATATATAAAGCTTTACCTCCGGACCATTCTGGAACTCCTCGTGACGTCCGAGATCTCATCCGGGACTCCAAGCAACATTCGGTAACCACGTATATCTATTTCCTATAACCCTAGCGTCATCGAACCTTAAGTGTGTAGACCCTACGGGCTCGGGAGTCATGCAGACATGGCCAAGACAACTCTCCGGTCAATAACCAACAGCGGGATCTGGATACCCATGTTGGCTCCCACATGCTCCACGATGATCTCATCGGATGAACCACGATGTCAAGGATTCAATCAATTCCGTATTCAATTCCCTTTGTCTATCGGTATGTTACTTGCCCGAGATTCGATCGTCGATATCCCGATACCTTGTTCAATCTCGTTACCGGCAAGTCTCTTTACTCGTTCCGTAACACATCATCCCGTGATCAACTCCTTGATCACATTGTGCACATTATGATGATGTCCTACCAAGTGGGCTCAGAGATACCTCTCCGTTTACACGGAGTGACAAATCCTAGTCTCGATTCGTGCCAACCCAACAGACACTTTCGGAGATACCTGTAGTGAACCTTTGTAGCCACCCAGTTATGTTGTGACGTTTGGTACACCCAAAGCATTCCTACGGTATCCGGGAGTTGCACAATCTCATGGTCTAAGGAAATGATACTTGACATTAGAAAAGTTTTAGCATACGAACTACACGATCTTTGTGCTAGGCTTAGAATTGGGTCTTGTCCATCACATCATTCTCCTAATGATGTGATCCCGTTATCAACGACATCCAATGTCCATGGTCAGGAAATCGTAACCATCTATTGATCAACGAGTTAGTCAACTAGAGGCTTACTAGGGACATGATGTTGTCTATTTATCCACACATGTATCTGAGTTTCCTATCAATACAATTCTAGCATGGATAATAAACGATTATCATGAACAATGAAATATGATATAATAATAACTAATTTATTATTGCCTCTAGGGCATATTTCCAACAGCATATTAGGGCATAATATGTTGTATGCTTAATTACATAGAGACACATGTGGTTTTACTCGACAAAGCAGAAAAAATCAAAACAAACTACAGAACCAAGGGGGGATATTGGTTGGCATACCGTATGTTGATGAGCTGATCGATACATCTTGTGGCATGGCTGCATGCGTATAGTAGGCGAAAGGACAGAGCCAAGGTGAGGTAGTTACACTGCTGTCATAGACATTAACGGCTCGACCGTTGGCAGCGATGCGACGTCGATCATCAATGGTGGCAGACAATTAGGTCTACTTCGAGAGCCACGGATAAAAAAATCAGATGAGGAAATTAAAATCTGATTATTGATCAGATGCAATCTATCAAATAGAACAACAACAATTAATGGAGACGAAACGTACAGTTCCACGAAGAACCTCGGAGGCACACCACAAATTTGCTCCTCCTACTCCTCACAAACCTCAACCAGAGCGCAAGTGATAGATCTGGTCGTCCTCCTTATTGATCTCAAAAAATCAAAAGAAAACAGACAACAAAATCTAAGTCAAAACATTGTAGGAACATCCAATCGTCTCCGCCGCGTGCTTCAGCGGCCGGCTCAGCAGGCCCCCCACCGTAGAGTGTGGAAACGCCCAGAGTACCAGGTTGTAAAAGTAGCCCGGCGGGGCAGCCAGGCGCCGCCGCCCGTCCACGGAGGTGCGAATGGTCGACAGGTGGAGGCTCACTGGGGCTGAGCCCACGGGCGCGCCTCATGGTGCGCGAGCGTGCTCTCGGACCGGCTGAACGGCAGGCCACGCCCCTTCGATGCCTTGGTGCCCACCCTCGACCTGCTTAAGGTTGCCGGTAGTACTCGGAGCCGTATCGCTCGAACTCAACGACCGGTGGGTCGCTCGGCCGGAAGAGGTTGGGGTGGTTGTGCGATGAAGAGTGGAGATGTCCAGAGTCCAAACCTCGTGAGCTGACCCTGTACTACCTCCTGCACGTCGCTCTCCAGGTCCTGGTGCAGCTGTAGCACGACGCCCGACGGCTTGTGCGGTGTGAAGTCGACCAGTGTGGCCCCGTCCATGCACGCTTCCACGAGCAACACGCCGTGGTCGTTGAGTATTCATGAATGAAAGATTGAGAGGAGGAAGAATCAATGTGAGGAAGAAGAGAAGATCGAAGATGAAGGGGCAGCCAGGTTAATTCTATGCAATGAGAAGACAAAAAGGGTGAGGTGAAGTGCCTCGTGGGTAGGAAGGAGTAATGGAAAGATGTGAATGGGGTGATTATCACTAGAGTTTTTTTAAAGGTGGAGCGACAGAGGGGCTGTTGGCCTTCGACTCTTCGGAAAAGATGACGTTATTTTGTGAGGGAGAGATGCATGGGCCTTTTCTCTTCGCTGAGGCTGGTTGTAACGGGGAGTATCATATGATAGTATTATGCATATGATACTAGTGTATGATACTACCTCACTAATGCATAGTATATATATTAGTATTGTCATGCATGACACAAAGTAGCATAGCATTTATTATGATACTCCATCCTCTTTTTCTTCATTTAATGCTATGACACCTCATCAAAATTGCCTAGTTGGCATGCATGATACTAACTATAATACTACCATTACGACTAGCCTGATGGGTTTTGTTCAGCTGTTACGCCTGGTTATTAACTACTGGCGGGAACATGTCTTTAAAAAAACTACTGGCGGAACAGGGTTGCTGACATGGCACATGCGATGTGGTGGGGTGCTTACATGTCAAGAGAAATGAAGTTGGACCTACTTGCTGATGTGGATAGTTTGCATGTCAAGAGAAATAAGATAGTGGGGATGAACTATTTAGGTATTATAGATATGTAGAAAGAGGGCAAGTTGAATTGAAAGAAAAGTGATTATAATAAGTTTTTGTCCTATATTTCTTTCCATACAAGGACATATGCAACAAATTGTTTTCCTAACAATGAGGCCACATGATCATTGGACACCGACCACTTGGTAGACTCTTTAAAAATATTTTATTTGGTAAGCCCCTGATGACTTAGCAAATAAACATTATTTTATTTGGTAATAAGTTGATAAAACATGCATGGAACAATTAAGGACCGCTATCGAAAAAACGGTGGAAAAGAATTCAAGATGCATAGGAGAGGGGGGAAATCAAAAAGAGAGGGAGCGGGGTGAGCATTGCTACACCTACGAAAAATAATTCTAGGAAAACTATTAGTTGGCAAATTTTGATTAGAGATGAGCAGGACATTTTGGAGGCCGGGCTACATGGAGGCCTTTATTTTAAAAAATTCAAAATTCAAAATTTTCATTTTCAAAATATTCTGAAAAAATACACAAGTATGCAAGGATGTAAAGTGTATGTGTGTAAAATTTCAGGATCAAATACCTTGAATTGCGAGCTGCACAAAAAAACATAGACTTTGAGGATGAACATCACATAATTGTCTTTTTTGTGTAGCTCTCACTTTAATGTATTTCGACCTGAAATTTTGCACACATGTGCACTATGTATCTAGGTATATGTGTATTTTTTTTGCAGTTTTTTAAACTGAAAAGTTTAAGTTTTGAACTTTTCAAATTAAGGCTTTCATGGAGCTCGGTCTCCATTTGGCATTTTCGATCATATAGAGACCATCAAGTTTTATTCGGGTGAGAGGTTGAAGTGAACACGGACGATGCCATCCAAAGGCGGTCCGTATTCAACGCCAGATCACCACACGCAAAGAATGTTCTGAGGGTACCACAAATTCTCCTCTCTGTCTGCGATCCTACGATCTCACCGAAACCTAACCGGCAGCGCCATGGAAGAGGGCGACAACTCCCAGGCCCTCCGCGCCCCGGGCCAGCGACTCCGACGAGGACGAGGTCGTCATCTACCTATCTTTGTTGATCAATGAGGGGGTTACAATGGAGTAGATTTTGGTCCGGAGAGCTAGCCAAAAGAAAATGCAATGCCTAAAAACGCTATTTTTTATTAAAAAAATGGAGCACTGGTTTTATTTATTTTTTATATTCTAAAGCACCATGAATATCATCTTTTCATGAAAATTTGGACGCAGTTATATAAAGACTAGCATGTTTGTTGCAAAAGATAAGTTTCTTTTAAAAAAAATTGAATTTGTTTATCTTGATGGGAAATCATCAAACTACCATGGAAATACTCCCTCCGTTCCTAAATACTTGTCTTTCTAGGCATTTCAACAAGTGACTACATACATAACAAAATGGGTGAATCTACACTCTAAAATATGTCTACATACATCCATATGTAGTCGTCATTTGAAATGTCTAAAAAGACAAATATTTAGGAACAGAGGGAGTAAAAGGTAGGGGCAAAAGAACAATTTCCCAAAAGAAAAGGGCCCTGATTCGGTTATGTAAAGAGAAGGTTGTTTCGGGAATATAAATACGGGAAAACTCGAGATCGCACCGAAGTCCCAAACCCTAGCCGGCGGCGCCATGGCGGAGGGCGACCACTCTCAGACCCGCCGCGAACGCGCGCCCCAGATCTCCGACGACGAAGACGAGGTCGTCATCTACGGTGCGCTCCCCGAACCCCAGTACAAGCCCTACGCGCCCCGCCCCAGGCCCGACTACAACAAGCCCCTCCCCTTCGTCCTCGGCCCCATTCTGTTCCAGCAGCCGGGCAAGGACATGAAGGAGATGATGGAGCAGGAGCACGCGTGCGCCGAGCGCCGCCGCCGGCGTGAGGCGGCGGCGGGCATCGTCAAGCGGCGCAAGGTCACCATACGCCGCTTCGGGACCGAAGATCTCCTCTTTCCTATCAAGAAGCACCTGCCAGATCAGCCTAGTGCTCTCTGAATTACTTTCAGACGACGTGCCATGTCTAAGTAGCTGGCTCGAATGAAGTGTTTATCCGTGTGCATCTATGACTACTATGTACGTATGAATTTGTATCTCGTAAGGGCAAACGATGCCGTGTTCTTAAATTTCTGCGTCTGTATAAATTCATCGTAATGCTTTTGTAGGCGTGCCATCGATCAAAAGTATTTTTATATATGCTGTTTTCCTTCTCGGTCTTACTTTATACTGCTCCGTCCCACAATATAAGTTTGTCTCTCGAGCTAACATAGCTTGAAAATGATCTTACATTATGGGACGGAGGGAGTAAATATATATAGCCTTATTCCTATCTTCGCTTTTGGTTAGTGCTGTGTTCCTGTAGTCCATTACCTGTATTCTGTCCCCAAATGTTCATACTGTGTAACACAGGGTGGTGGCAATCGAGGTAACGTAGCCTGGTTGTTGACCGGGCGGCAAAGGATCGAGGCCTTGTGTCATTCTATTGGACTCATGGTGAGCAGTCTCCACAATGCATCTGCTTATGTTGTGTTATCTCCTTTGAATGGCGGGCATACATGATTGCGCATCATGTCAATCATATAAACTGAAAATTACAGTTGAAATTCATATCAACTTAGCAAACAAGAACCTTTTTATCTGAGTAAGAATTTGAGCTTCTTATATCATGGGTTGGGCGTGGTACTGTATTTTGTCAGGGAACGGGCAGCAGATTTCTTCAGGGTTTGGACCCTGAATTTTAGTACAAGGGCTGGAAAGGCTTTCCAACTATAATTACATGCTAATGAAACATACATGGATGGCTCTAGCAGCTGGTTTTTACACGATGAACCAGGCTGCTGAAGGACATGCAAGGGAGAATGTGGGGAGTGCAGCAGAGAATGTGGCAGAACAAGCATCACAAATACCTGTCTTACAATGCAGTGGCAGGATTCTAGGAGCTACCATGTTGGCTTTGAACCTCAAGTAGTCTATCAAGGCGTACTCGGTGGAACAAGGTTTGCTGTTTATGCCTAGAGTTGGCAAATTCTATACTAATTACATTCCAGAGTGTATTAATCTGGCACTGTGTGTATCCGTGCAGACTTTGTGAAGCAACTGAGGGATTGTGTGCTGGATGGGTTCCGTGGAAATTAGGGTGCTTTAATATTGTTGTTTTTCATTCCATCTCTCTTTTTCTTGCCTACTTTATTTTTTCTGCCGGTTCATCACACCCTTTTCTTTCCTGTGCGGGCCTATCCTGTAGGGATCAGTTTGCTTTGATGGGGTGTATCGGAGGCTTAAATGTTGCCCAGGTTGGTGGGGCTTATATATCCAAGTCTCCAACTGCAAGAAAAAGAAGTTGATGACCATGTGATCGTTGATGATGAGGTAACTCTCTACATATGCATATCATTATGTCCCGTATCAGTCTTCATAGTCCGCTTACTGCATTGCTCCCATATCTTGTTCTGGCTACATGCTTTCCTCTGCTTCTGAAACGAACTGCATCTCATGAAAGTTCTCTGAAACAATTACTCCTAAGGTGAAGCCTGTTGCGAATTACTACCTCTATCCCTAAATATTAGACGTTTTTGCAGTTATTAGACGTCTTATATTTAGGGATAGAGGTAGTATGATCTAATGAGCTTGTCTGATTGCCAAGTTATGGTTGCTGCTGCTCCTCCTGTGGTGATTGTGCAATTGTCTTCATGGTCCAGTCTGCGAGCTCCCATGGTGGTCGGCTTCTTTTCTTGCCTTCTAGTTGCATCTCGCGCTTTGCACTGAAAACACATAGCGTTGATGATGACCCATCACAACCCTCCTCAATATGATAACCGCTGGCGAAGGTATCAACGATTCAGTAAAAACAGGCAGCCGGCAATGGTGGAAGTGAGGTTGACCAAACGATTGAATAATGAGATTCACCGATCGGCTGGAAGTTATAGGGAGCCAGGTCATCTAGCATCTGTTAAAGGGGAAGAAATTGGAAACCTAGCTTTAGGTTGAAAACAAAGACCGTTCCAAGTTGAAGCACCTAGTGGATCGTGCTTAGTGTTGAAGTAATTGAAGAAAGTTGCAAGAGAAAATTGTTGTAGTTGACTCTTTGATATAAAGAGATATCCAGGGCTCAACCTTTATGAAAATGATACTATTTGTGTAAGCAACAATTATTCCTATCAGAGGGAAAAGCTAGGGCTGTTGGTTCCAAAAAGACAAACATGAGATATAGTCTCGTTGATACTTAAACAAACAATTTCATGCGTAAAGATTAAGCCAAAGACAGCAAGTTTACTTGACTAGATGCTGCTGCTGATAGCAATAGCCAATAGGAGAGCTGATCAAGCTCAAAGGGCAGTGGTAGCTGGGTGTGAGCTGCTACGTGTTTATCTGATAAGTCAGGATCATTTACACAAAATGCAGCACTCCCTTCGTTCTCAAATTCATGCCATTTTAGCTTTAAATATTTGGTCCTACATATACATATCATTCTATGATTTTGAGATAAGCTCTGCACCACTTGTTCCATTATATACTCATCCCTCTTCTTTATTTATATTCCACATTGCAGAATTTACAGCTCCAGCTCACTACCGAGAAGCAGAAACTCGTCTGACATCAAAATGTTGTGGAGATTTCACAAAATCTGCTATATATTCCAACAAATCTGGGCTGACATCAAAATGTTGTGGACCCTTCACAACCATCAGTAATTATACCTAAGTAAGAAAGCAACAGGTGGTGTAAAAACAAGAGCACTACTGGAAGACTGAAGTGGACCACAGTGTCAAAATCAGGTGGGTTAAACTATGAGTTGTGAACATCATGTTAAGTGAGTCGGATGAAAAGGTGTAATAGCATAATTATATGGCAATGCTAAGCGGCACCCGGCTGATCCCCAGCAAGGATTAGCAGGCTTGCGAGCCGTCCGACTTTGAGACGTATGTGATGCTCGATCAACCTTAAATGTCCCACGGTTTCCACCGGCATGCGACATGTGGACA
The DNA here is from genome assembly GCF_002162155.2 of Triticum dicoccoides. Classification (NCBI taxonomy): domain Eukaryota; kingdom Viridiplantae; phylum Streptophyta; class Magnoliopsida; order Poales; family Poaceae; genus Triticum; species Triticum dicoccoides. Next base: position 563,329,580 of record NC_041380.1, read on the forward strand.
CTCCAGAAAATCCATCTTTCAAGCGCCCTTGGTAGTAGTAATTGCAACCATCCCGCCACGCAGCGCAGAAAACAAAAGAAACCCATCTACTAGCCGGTTTCTTTGAGCCGATTATGAAGAATCTGGGTCTGGTGGATTTGAGTTGCTGCGGGTTCATCTTTTCCTCCCTCGCTCAAGGAAATCAAGTTTTTTCTCCAGCAAGAGAGATCGAGTTTTATTCCGGTGAGGTTGGATCCAGGCGTAGGGCAACACCTACGTCAACCAATGCAAGGAGTCCTACTAGGACATTCATTTCGAGCACCGGGACAAGCACACACAGGATGTTTTAGTTTTTTCATTCATGTGCATCTTTTCGCAAAACATAATTCGTATTTTATTAATAATTAAATCCTGTCGGAGTTGACTCAAAATATGAGGAGATCCACAAAATATTCAAAACGCCACTTTGTTAATCGTTTTCATATAAATACATTTGTGAAAAACTATAGTGTATTTACTTCTACAATTATATAGTATAAGTTATTTTTCACGGCAAACCGGGTATGTAATTATTACTCTGTATCAAACTTTTAGGACCACGCTACGCGTCGACCGAACGATCTTTTGCAAAGATCGGCCTGTTAGTGTTAGATTTACTGTGTGATAATCGCCCGATGCAGCAGGCGGATGTGTGCAACATGAACAATGTTGTGCTCAAAGGTTTACAACATCACTCATGTTTTTTTTTGGAACGAAGGCTCAAGAAGAGCCTGGCTTTGAATTAACAAAGCCATCAACCGGTCAAGAGTACAAGACTGCAACTCATAACAAAAAAAAAGAAAGCGGAAAGAAAAAGATACAATGTGCTCAGCAGAACAACTCGAAGGCAAAGCGCACACACCACTCTTGCCATCGGACGACGCCAAGCCAAAAACTAGCTAACCTACGAAGGCACCAGGAGGAGGGCACCACCATTCATGATGTGTGTCGCTGGCTACCACCCGAGGGATCAGACAGGGCAAACATGATTTGACTCCGCCGCTGCAAAGGGCCCCTACCCTACCACTCGGGTTTGACGGGTGCCGCACCGGCAGTCGACGGAGTGATTCACCCTAGAATCCAAATTAGAGTGCCCCGACTGCCAAAGGAGAGGCACAAGGGACAGACCCACATGAAACGGAGAACCGACCACCAAAACACCGTCGTCGGCAGCAGCAAGGCAAAACACCGAACATGAGTTATCGGACGCAGACCCTAAAACCTCAGAGAAGGCCAAAAAGGATGCGACACCAAGCCCCTGGTCAAGGATAGGAATCGCCACGCCGAAGGCCTACCACCGGCATGGAGGCAGGGACCCCAATCCCCTCGAACCAGCGGCTGGAACCCTTCGCACCTGGACCAGAGAAGGATGCCGTTGATGAAATCAGGCCACCACATGCCACCCTCGAACCACACCCAACTCCACCACCACTCGAGCCATCCCCGGACGACACCCTCAAGAAGGAACACGCTACCAAAATGTCGTTGTCGCCAGGAAAAGGGGGCCTGAGGCTTTCACCTGAGCTCTTGGACGGGATGGGAGGAGGAGGAGTCCCACCGAAGCCTCCAACAAGGTAAACGACGCACAAGGTGCCGCCTTCGGTGTGGCCGCCGCGCCGGCTAGGGGTTTCCCCTGGATCCGCCCCCAAGCACCAGATTCGCGCACCCGACGCCGAGATCCGGCGACCAGAGCCGCCAGAGGCCGAGATCGGCACGAATCAGAGTAGATCGAGGTTGAAGACGCCACTTCTCTAGGTCGCAAAACGACTGGCGAGGAGTCGCCGCAGCAGCCGTCGTCCGCCGCCTCCGCGCCACCCTCATGGCCAGGGAGGCGGCCCACCTGCACCCGCTGACGCCACCCGCCGCACAGACCATGTCGCACGCCGCCGTCCGGGGCCGCCGCCCCAGAAGCCGAGGCCCTCCACACAGGGTGAAGCCGCCGAGATCCCCGCCGCCACCTTCATCAGAGCATCGCGGGCTCACCGAGGTGCTCCTCTAGCGGCAGCGGAGGGGGAAGGGAGGGGAGGGGGCTAAAGGGTGGCGGCTAGGGTTGGCCCCCGAGTCGCCTCGGAGGAGAAGATGCGGGGGGGAAGCTTTCTGGATCACTCATGTTGCGCTTGGAGATTTGTAAAGACGAGTGTCTCGCAACATGACGAGGCGAGGGTGTCCCGATCTTTCGATGAGATGATAACTATCGATTTGGTGGAGATGACTTTGACGATCTGACTACAAACGTGCACGACGTTGCGCCTTAGCAATCGCTAAACCAATCTCCTGAGGTTACTGACGATGCCGGAAGCACGGTCAGCCTGACCACGAAGGTCTATTCCTGCAAGCAATCGAAGAACGAGCAAGAATATGATAAAGCAATCTGAATATTGCAAATATATATAAGGTATTGGTAATGGTGGGGATCCGTAAGCGGTCTTGGTCTGGTCGTTGGACACAAACGAAGTACACGAAGTTGCGTTGGCTAACTTTTAACTAAACAAATCCCAAGGAAAAGCTACTAGATGGATCTACTTATATAGTAGCAAGGGGTGGCGGCCAAGGAGGTGGGAGGACGTCCCAAGGCAGCCTAAAACTAAATCTAGGTCGTACAAGGCCAATGGGCCCAAGTGGAGGTGATGTAACACCTTTGGACTTGTAGTTTGACTCGGATTCTGCTGCAGCATCAGATTGTTTCGTCCACAACTCAACGCTCCGGACGAATTTGAAGGTGATTCCAATTGGCTTGGAAAGTGCACGAAATCTAGTTTCCAACAAAAAAAGAATCACCCAATTCGGAGTCCGTATGAAAAACTTGTGTGTGTTTTGAGTCAGGTATGTCTGTGCAGTCCGAATCTGAATCCAGAACGTGAGAGACTTGGACTCTATCTTCTCTTGGGCCAAAAGTGACGTGAGAGAACTTTTTGAACAGCAAATAAACATCTCTTTCTTCCTTATCTTCATATGTGAATTGTACAAATGTCCCATACACCTGCAATTAGACAAAACACAAAAGTGTGTGAAGTATTTTTGTTCTGGATAACATAAATGGATTATTGAATAGTTTGCACTAGAAATCACCTGACAAATATGCATATATGCAATATTTTTGGTCATATCCAAGGTAGTCATGTCCTCATCATCCTCCCCTTCTTGAAAATAAAGCCGTCCTCGGTGTTGTTTAATCTGAAATGTGGCTAACAAAAGAGACAAGGTGTACATGTTGTATATGTATATGTCATCCATTTTTACTTCCCTTGATTTTTGCATATATGACACATGAATAGATGAGTAACTTGCATAGTTCATAAAATCTAAAGTCAAAAAATTAGCACAAGAAGTAGAAGGCATGAAAATATTGCAACTCAGTTTGCACATATAAGTGAAGCTCTTATTCATTTCAAAAGATTGACAATGTTCATCATTAAACCATCCCAACATTGGTGAATAAACCTTACTTGCATCAAATTTACATGCTACAACATGCTTAAATAAGCAAACATGCAATAAGTCATTCAACACAGAATCATCACCAAGATTAGAGGTCATATCAAAATGATTAAACATTGGTTCTTTTGCATCAATAGTTAATTCAATGGGTGCACTCAAAATTGTTGGTATTTCAGTTGTTTGATCACATGGCAAAGTCAAATTATCAACGTAGTCCTCTAAAATAGGTGGTGTGATCAAAGTAGTGGATAGCTCATCAGATGGTGCATTCAAATTGACAAGGCATTCATCATTCTCATGTGAAGTTATATCATCAAGACCTTTACTGTTACCTCGCAGAGATGTAGCTGATGTAGGTACGGACATTGACAATGTACCATACTCTTGAGATGATATGGCGCTCACAATCCGAGGTGGGGCTGCTCTAGTAGGTGCAATAGTGGAGTAACCAACCGGCGGTGGTGAGCATGACCCATGTTGCGCTCGGGTTCGCAGCATGACCCATGTTGCAATGAGCTGCTGTTGTGAGAGAAGAAAAAAGAAGTTACGTAAATGAAGGATGTTTCGGAAATAAATACGGGAAACTCCATAAGCTCTGTCCCGTCTGTTCCCGTCCTCTTTCCCCAATCCTCGAATTGCACCGAGGTCCCAAACCGGCGGAGCCATGGAGGTGGGCGGCGAGCGCACGCCCCAGATCAGCGACGACGAAGACGAGATCGTCATCTACTGCGCGTTCTCCGAGCCCGGGTCCAACTCCGACGCGCCCCGCCCCAGGCCCGACTACAACAAGCCCATCCCGTGCGTCCCCGCTCGCACGGTGTTCCAGGAGCCGGACGGAGAGATGAAGCAGGCGATGGAGCGCGCACACGCGCAGGCGGAGCGCCGCCGCCAGCGTCAGTATGCTTCCCCCGTCTCTATGCTTCTAACAAGAAGCGCCTGCCAGATCAACCCAGTGCTCTCTGAATTATTTTCGGACGTGCCATGTCTAAGTACCTCGCTCGAATCAAGTGTTTATCTGTATGCATCTATGACTATATATGAATATGTATCTCGTCAGAAGTCCTACTTGTTTACGCCCCTTCGCGTACCAGGGAACCTTAGGACTCGTCCGGGCAGCAGCGTTGTTGTCGTCGCGTTCCTTCTTAAAGGTGTTGCTTGGTATGCGGAGGTGTGAGGTGCTTCGAGCAAGATGGAAACTCTTCGATGGGCGCGGCGGTTGCGGGTCATCATCGTTTTCGTCGACTCGACGCTATTGACATTAGTTTCTTTGTTCTTTTCTTTTGGCATGCTTGTGTTGTTTGTCCGAGTATTGAACTCATTGTTGTATCGGATGGTTGCTATATCTTTACTCCTAATGTCACAGTACGTAGGTCGTGGTTTGTTTTTGTTCATTTCTCCCACCTCCCCCCATCGATATGTCCTTCGATCCCCTCGCACGATCACCTCCCCTCCGTTTTTTTGGCCCAACCGGCCAGTCTCCAGTCCAGCCTACTCAACAACACAAAACGGAAAAACCAGCCCACCCCTTCGGTTCCTCCTCCCCTCTCCTATATCTTTCAAAGTCCTCACTCCACACATAGCTTCATCACTAGATTCATTGACAAGCTTGATATGATAAAGGTCAAACCACCACAGGGGACTGGTGTTGGTGTGGCGACCAGGAGCGGTAGGCCGATAGCTCCTCCTCAAGGCCACGCAAAGATTAATGTGGATGCTGGCGTCCGCAAGGGTAGTAGGGGGACAGCATCGGCGGTATGCAGAGATGGAAATGGCGCCTACCTTGGCAGCTCGTCCCTGGTGATTGCAGGACTTGATGATCCCGTAGCTTTGGAAACGATCGCTTGCCGAGAGGGACTGGCGTTGGCGGCCGACCTCCAACTACACCATTTTGTGATCTCCTCCAACTCCAAGCAAGTTATCAGCGACATCAACAAGGGTAGTAGGGGCAGCACTGTGTCTGTCATTAGTGAGATAAAAACTCTAGCAAACTCTTTTCAATGTAATTTCATTTTTGAGTCTCGTGCATCCAATATGGAGGCACATAGTCTAGCCAAGTCATCCCTTTCACTGGGTCCGGGACGCCACGTTCGGTTTGGCCAACCTTATGACCTAAGATGTATCCCACAGTTTGTGGTCTTTGATAAATAAAACTTGGTTACTCCCTAAAAAAACATGCGCGCAGAACCATCTAGGGTAAAAACCACACGCGTACATGCCACTGCCGCCGTCGCCCCATCCTCCCCCCTGGCCCTCCATCTCCAGCCAAGTCCTCTCTTCCGTGCCAGGGGCCTCATCCGGTCTGATGCATCACTATGGGACGAGTCGTGGCGACAGTGACGGCGGCCGGCATGCCGTGGGGCTGCCTAGTGGGGACGGCAGTGCTTGACCGCTCGTGGCGGGGCGCGCGGACTGTGCTTGCGACAACCGCTGATGGTAGAGCACAAGACCTGCAGTGGGTAACCAGCTGCAAGATCAACATGATCGTTCACGTGACTGTCGCCGTCGCGAGATTCGTTATCAAGGTCCATGTCGTCCCATCTGATTCCGGCTTCACCCTCTCCCATTCCTCTTCGAATTCGTGTGTTGATTGAACAAGAAATTAAGTTTCTCTATTTCTGAATTCCTAATGTTTGTCTCTTGAGTTCACGTGTAATGCAATATTTTATTTATAAGTTCTGAACCTGAATTTTGTGCATATATCTGCATACTTGCATATACTGCAGTGAACCACACACATGACTGGGAGAGGAGGGGAAGAAGAGAATGCATCCCGAAGACAGAGGTTGAGAAGCTTGCGGAGGCACGGAGATCGGGTACAAGGTGAGAATCTCTATAAACCCGTGTTCGCCGTCATCTTGGCACGCCTTGCCCCTCACTGCTCCATCGCCAGGGCCTCCAACTTCCTAGATCCCGCCGTTCCGTGATGAACATATAATATCAGTAATGTTGTAGGGTGTTTTCTAATAGCAATTGTTGTACGTACATTATCACTGAAAGATTCTAAGATACTCCCTCCGTTCCTAAATACTTGTCTTTTTAGGCATTTCAACAAATGACTACATACGGAGCAAAATGAATGAATCTACACTTTAAAATATGTCTACATACATCCGTATGTAGTAGTCATTTGAAATGTCTAGAAAGACAAATATTTAGGAACGGAGGGAGTAGTTAATATTTTCTTTTGGCAGCTGCTACAAATCATCCGACAATCAGTCGGGTCGGTGGCCATCCGATCCATCCTACATAAGCTGTTGGATGGGTCAACGCTTAGTCGCTTCCTTCCTCCCCCGAGTTAGTCGGCCCGTCGCTTTCTTCTTCCCGAGCACACGCAACAGTTCGCTGCTACGTCGCCAACAGTAGCAAACGCCAGTGAGGGCTGCATCATAGCACAGGCGGCCTGCGACGGATGTTGCATCTCAATGCAGGCGGCCAGCGACGTATGTTGCATCGCAGCGCGCGGCGGCCAGCCATGGCGGATGTTTCGACGCACACGGTGATGACGGCGGAAGCTACGACGCAGTGTGGGGGATGCTGCGTTGCAGCGCCGAAGACAACAGCGGATGTTGTGATGCAGCGCCGGCGGCGACAGGTGTTCCGACGCAGTGTGCGACGACCCATAGCGGAAGCTGCGACGAATCATGGTGGATCGTGTGATGCAGTGCCGACCGCGATAACTGTGGCGACGCAACGCGCGGTGGCCCATGGCAGAAGCTGCGATGCAGCGCCAGCGAAGACAGGTGCTGTGATGGAGCACGTGACGGCCATGGCGGAAGCTGCAATGCAACGTGCGGCGCGACGGCGACCAGAAGCTGCTATGCGGCGTGCGGCGGCGACGGCGAACGGCGACGGCGGAAGCTGCCATGCAGCGCCGGCGAAGACAGGTGCTGCGACGGAGCACGTGACGGCCATGGCGGAAGCTGCAATGCAACGTGCGGCGGCGACGGCGACCGGAAGCTGCTATGCAGCGTGCGGCGGCGACTGCGACAGCGGAAGCTGCTATGCGGGGAAGCAACGATGCAGCTCCGGCAACGGCCATGGCAGAAGCTACGAACGCAGCGCGGCGACGACGATGAAAGCTGCTATGTAGCGTGCGGCGACGATGACGGAAGCTGCTATGCAGCTCCGGCGGCTCTACGATGCAACCACGGCGGAGCTTCGATGCAGCCATTGCCGACGGGTAGTCCCTCTCCTCCACTGCGGTGGCGTTGGTTGTATGCTGTCTCTCTGCTGCCTGACGAACGAGAAGAGGAAAAGAAGCTGACGAACGAGAAGAGGAAAAGAAGCTGGTGGACAATGGACTTCGTGGAGAAGATAAGGTGGAGGGGAAGCAAGCGGTAGGGTGGGCCTAGGGACACGTGGTGCGCGGAGAGAGAGGTTTACAGGAGAGAGATTTCATCCGGCTGAATCTAAACGTTTTTCTTTTCTTTTGATAGATAATATTTTGTAGTTAGATAATATTTCATTGATATTTTCATACTTCTGTCCGTTTTGCAGATTGCGGAGGTTTTAAAATTAATTATTTGATGGATTGGCTTTTGATACTTTGTTTCTATATCATCTTCTAGATAGCCAGACTGAATCTCTCTGCAGACTAGCGGATCCACTAAATTGGTGCACTGGATGCTAATTTCCAAGGCAACACCAATATGAGCATAAGGACCATCAAATATATCGCGTATGATTTGTTCAAAGAATACTGGACTATCCTCCCCGCAGAAAGGACTATCAGAGGTTTCATGTTGCATTGTTGCGAGACGGCAAGTCGGACCAATTGTTGAGATCTATGTGAATAACCATTATGGTAAGAAGTTCACGCAGAGGGTGACAAAAGGGTTAGGTCAAAAAAATTACATGTATTATTAATTAGATGATTAATCAATAGCAAAAAATTGGATCCCAGGTGTTCAGATTCCATGGAGGTTATTCTTTTTAATGGGCAACATGAAAAGCTAGAAATGATGAAAGACATTGCAAACCAAGGTTGATTCCAGGTTCTTCAAGTGTCTTAATTTCTATAATTTACCTTTCTCTAGTCTTATGATTTTGTCAGTTAAGCTAGACCTTTTCACTTGTTCATTTGATAGAATCCCTTTCATTGGCAGCCGTCCAGGACCATGCCGACATCTGGTTCAAGACCTGCCCAACCGCGGCCCTTCCCAACCACCCGATGTTGTGTTCTTCCCTAACTGTTCCATCTTCTGGTCGAAGTTGTGTTGAGTGTTGTCTTCTATTCACCCTGAGAAGCACAAGTATTGCTCATTCGTGATCATAAATTGATACTATATGTCATTATTGACTACATTTGTAGTTGGTTGCAAATTTACCTTTCTCTAGTCTTATTCGTATGAGTGGGTTGCTCAACGATGGCCGTCGGCAGCCACAGAGTCATGTCCCCCCGGTCAACTGGGATTGGTGGGATTGCAGACGTGGGCGCCCCGACGATGGTGGCGCTGACCCTGGCTCGATGGCTGATGCCGGGCTTCTCCTGCCGCGGTTTGCGCATTTTGAAGCGGGCGGTGGGCAATGTCTCGTGGCTTGGATGTCGGGGCGGCGGTCCTGGAAGGTCGTCCGCTTGGTTGGCTCTTCGGCGGGCGCCATGGCGGCGGTGGTGGCTATACATCTTGGTCGTGTGGGCGGCAAGGGGTGTAGCGGTGGGTGGCTCAGGCGAACCATTTGTCTTTGGCAGTGGCGGCGCCCCGATCTGGATCTGGGGATTTGGACTCGCCACACGCTCTCTTGAAGACCTCATGGTGGCATCAGGGAGCTGCCGAGCGAAAGCTCTGCGCTTTGTCGCCGGCTATGGCAACGCTCGTGGGCGCCGTTATCTTTTTGGAAGTTCGTCATCGTGGTGCTCCTCTTTGTGCCTAAGTTCCGGGTGAAAACTCTTGTCCTTTGGACTCAACAGCGGCGACTCATGGCGCCGTTCCCCCTCAGGGTGTTGTCGTGGAGCCTAGGTGTTCTAGGGTGTAGTGTAGCGGTGTTCTCAGGTCTTCCTGTGTTATCTTCTGGTTTCGTAGTCTCCTGCGGTCTGCGTTCCCGATTATCCTGAGATCGGTTTTATAAGAGGGTTACCTCACCACTTTGTATTGTTCGGCCGTGTACTTTGTATAATTGTTGCTTTATTTATAAAGCGAGGTGAAAGCCTGTTTCGAGAACAATTGTATATGCCTTAATCATTTCTTTGATCATTTATATGCATCGCAGGCCTGTAGCAACGCACAGGCGTTCTACTAGTCTATATAACAGAGCGAAGCCTATTTCGTCAGTTTTTGTGAAGGCGAGTGTTTGGCAACATATTTCGCAGAGTAAAGGGTCCTGAATCAGGACCGGTTATGTACAAAAGGATGTTTCGGAAATAAACGAGGGAAAACTCCATAAGCTCCTCTTTCTTTCCCCAATCGTCGAATCACACGGAAGTCCCCCAAACCCTAGCCGGCGGAGCCATGGAGGTGGGCGGCGACTCTCAGGCCCGCGGCGAGCGCACGCCCCAGATCAGCGACGACGAAGACGAGATCGTTATCTACTGCGCGTTCTCCGAGCCCGAGTCAGACTCCGACGCGCCCCGCCCCAGGCCCGACTACGACAAGCCCATCCCGTTCGTCCGCGCTCGCATGGTGTTCCAGGAGCCGAACGGAGAGATGAAGCAGGTGCTGGAGCGGGCGCACGCGAAGGCCGAGCGCCGCCGCCAGCGTGAGTTGGCCGCCGCGGCGGAGGGGAGGGTCGTCAAGCGGCCCAAGATCACCATCCGCCGTGCCTTCGCCGGGGCTCCGCGCCTCAAGGGACCCCAGATCCCCCGTCTCTACGGTCGTATCAAGAAGCACCTGCCAGATGAATCCAGTGCTCTCTGAATTACTTTCAGACGTGCCATGTCTTGCGTGAAGAAGACCTACAACCGAACTTAGTCAGGATTCAGGTAGCTAGCTCTGAAGGACAGGCGTAGCTGTCGATTCAGCCGTTTATCAGGTACTCCAGTTATTGTTGTTGGATGATGATAGTATGGCACATTGTCTGATATTTCCTTGCGCAGAGTGGGACGATTCATCGGAATATATATTTTGGAAATCTGATTTTGATACAATATTAATGCAGAACTCCAACTTGGAATATAAATTGTGGAACTTGATTTTGGTACAATTCATAACTCCAATGCATTCATCATGTATGTAATCTACTATAAAGAAAAAGTGTTCACGTGCTTTTGTTAGTACGTCTGTTATCTTTACTATGATTGCTACTCGTAGATGTTACGTATTTTGTAGCTTGACCGTCATGCGCCTGGTTTCATGAAACTTATCATACAGTTCTGAGTGATGCATGGAGGCCAATGGTAGCTGCATATCAAGTCATTCTTATATCTGACAAAAGCAAATAGTAATATGTTGCCTCCTTGCGTGACCACCGTGGACTTCATGTACTGATCTTTTGGGTAAGCATCCGTGGGGAGGCCCAATCATCGAGCCCGCGCCCTGGCTCACGCCATCTCTTCTTCTAGTGTGGTCACAGTTGTTGGTGCAGCTTGCATTCCATCGTTCAGGTTGAGCGGCTACTCTTTTTGACTTCCGATGCAGGGTAGTAATTGATCGGCGGTCGGCGGATCTTGTGGCTTCATGGCTTCGCTGTCCAGTCAGATCTTTCCAGACGGTAGTAGCATTGTTGATGTTGTATCCTCTTCCATCATTTACTTTCACGTGTCCTCAATGCCCCGAGGATTTAGAGCATCTACGGCCGCATCTAGAGTTTCTTCAAATGTCTGATGATTATCATTGCTATTGACAACATTGTTGCCAATTTTTTTTAAGTGCCTAAATTATTTTGTTAGGATTTTTTTTTGACATGAAATTATTTTGTTAGGATTTGGCATAAATGAGAGGGGTCTCACCCCGCGTGTTTGGGCGAGAGATTGATGTTTGTGTTCTTTTCTCGTAGATTCATTTTTCCAAAACAATTTATCTCTCGTATCATGCCCCCAAATCATGAACAGTTTACACTATTGCATTTCTCGAGTTAAGGTTTTTGAAAGTAGATCGCATGTTGATAGGTTTCGACAAACCTATTTTAGTCAAATATGTGCTCCCAACCAGTAGTAATTGTGCTTACAGTGTTGTACCCTCAACTAGGACTAAATTGTGCTTTCACAAGAAGAAACACAACTTTATTCCCGCGAGAAAGCACACTTGTGCTCCTCGCGGGAGTGCTCCCGTGGTGGTGAAGCAAAATAGTGTTCCCAACGTAAAGTAAATTGTGCCCCCAATGCAAAGTAAATTGTGCTTGGTGAGGAAACACACCTATGCTCCCATGCAAAGCATACTTGTGATCCCATGGGGATGAAGCACAACGATGCTTCGGGTGGAAGCACATTCTGTTTCACGCTGAAGCACAACACGTCGACGCTTCTGATAGACAAAAACCAAAAAAATGGAGAAACAAAAAAGAAAAGAAAAAGAAAAACCTTGAAAGCCGAGAAAAAACAAGAAAAAAAACAATGTGCCTAACTGGGAAGCGTTTAGCGTGCAACATGTGGCGGCGATAGGACACACCACCTAAAGCCGCTGGAGCGCTTCCGTGCGCAGAGACTGACCCCGCACGTGCACCCCCATTGTTTAGAAAGTGGTACACATTTTTTTACAACAATAGAACTTTATTCATCAAATAGCAAATGGTCATTTACAAGCATAGATGAAAAAGGAAACCCAATTAATTGCTCCCAGGGTATGATGATTGCCGTCGCCAAGTGAATATCAAACGGGGGCACCTAATCAGGGGTGCCCCTGGAAGGCTCCCACAACGGACGTTTTGGTGGACTGCGAGCGCTTCAAGTGGTGCGCCCATCCACAACCAAGTGCCGCACGCCGGGCGCACCAGCGGGAGCATACTATTTTCATGGCTTTTTGGTTTCTGGATTTTGCATCCTTTTCTATATTTTTTCATGTTTTTTTGGTTTACATGTGCTTTCCGTGTGTGTACAATGCAATTTCGGTAGTCATTTTTCATTTCAGTTGGAAAATGAAGCTGGATGTTTGGGATACTATAAGTGATCAAGGGGTGGCAACTCATATTACAGGGGAAAACTTTGCATAGAGTTTCATTACGATTAATGGGTGGCTTCGCCATTGTATACGTCATTAGTCCGATTCTTCGTAGGAACTACCCTCGCGTGAAAAGCATGGTCATGCTTCACATGAAGCGCATTTGCGATTTTGTGCCTCCCATAAGTGAAGCACGGATATGCTCCCGCGTTGTGCTTCATAAAAAAGTGAAGCATGATGTGCATTTGCATCTTTTTGGTTTCTTGTTTTTTGGTTTTTTCGATTCTGTTTTCTTCATTTCCCCTTTTTTGTCTTTATTTTTTACTGATTCCTGATTTTTTGGTTTATGTTTTTTCTTTTGATTTTTTGCCTGTGGATTTTTTCTCCTTTTTTTTTAGTTTTTTGGGGGTCTTCTGGTCTTCTGGTTTCTTGGTCCTCATTTTTCTATTTCCGCATGAAAGCGCAATTGTGTTCCTCGCTTGTAAGCTCCAACCACGCTTCCTCAAAAAAGTGAAGCACGCCCTTGGCAAAAAGCACAAATTAGTTTACTTGGAAGTACGTGTTAGTACAGTTTGTAAGCACAAGTTACTACTAGTTGAGAGCATAGATATGCATAAAAATGTTTATCAACATAAGATCTAGTTTCAGAAATCTCGATGCGAGAAATGCAATGATGAAGACAGTTCATGATTTAAACACACGATTCAAAATATAAAACATTTTGAAAAAAGAAATCTACGAATAAAAACACAAACAAAATCACCGTGTCTCTCGTGCCCGGGAGAAATCCCACCAAAAATCCTTTGAAGGGGTACTGAAAGTCAAATCTGAAAAGAGAAAAGGAAAACAACGAAAAATAAAAAAACCGTAACAAAAAACACACACAGAAAACCCCCCCCGAAAGAAACAGGAAGGAGGGAACGGACGCGCACGCTGCCTCCTGGGCCGGCTCATTTCCCCCCAGGCTTTTAGATGACAGCCCACCTTTCTCAGGCCCACAGCCTAATGAGGCACTCCTGAATGGGCCAAATAAGTGGGTTCGACGAGAGAAGCCAGCCCAAGAGGCCCCGGACACCCTCGTCCTCCACCGGACCACCGCGGCGCCACTCCCCTTCGTCGGCCGCCACCCTCTCCGCCGGTCCCCTGCCTTCGCCTCCACTCCGTCCGCGAGCCCGGCAGGCGACGCCGGAGGCCAAACCCCACCGCCCGCCCCTCCCTCCGCCCTATCAAACACCCCCTCTAACTTTGCCTCCCAGATGGTCTCCTCCAGCCCCGCCCCCACGGGGGCGGCGGTGCTCGAGTCACCGTCCACCATCACGGACGGAGCCGTCAGCGGCACACTCCCGCGGACGGAGGCCTTGGCCGTGCACTACCCCGGATACCCCTCCTCTCCCGCTCGCGCCACCCATACCCTCGGCGGCCTCCCCGCCATCGCCAAGGTACGCACACCTAGAACCCTCACCCCTCTCGCTTCCATCAGGCAGCGCAAGCGGAGTGACCTACTTCCGCTTGTTCTCCGATCCCCCGCAGGTCCGGAGTTCCGACCCCGGCTCCCGCCTCGAGCTCCGCTTCCGCCCGGAGGACCCCGATTGCCACCCGACCTTCGGCGAGCCCCGCGCCTCCACCGGCCTGCTCCTCCGCCTCTCAAGGCCCAAGGGAGGCTCCGCGCCACCGCGTGCTGAGGTGGTGGCGCGCGTCCGGACCGCCTACCATTTCGATGGTGAGCGCTTGGCCACAACCTGTTCGATGAAATGCCTTGGTCTTTATTACGCTTTGGAACGGCTGTCATGTTCCAAGGCTCGCCTCTTTTGACCAGTTGGAGCAACTCTAGCTAGTAGCTAATAGATTATGATATGGTGTTTACCAGTATGATACACTATGTTGGACTATGGATGTTACAAATATAAGATTTTATTTGGAGGCAATGATGTGTTTGAATGCAGAATTTTGTACACGCAAATTTGCTCATACACAAGTTTATGCAGGCATGGCAGATTTTCAGCATGTCGTCCCAGTTCATGCTGCTCATGTGAGAAAAAGAAAACGGTTAGATTGTCCCAATGTTAAAGATGATTTGGGCACTGGTAGAATACCTTCGGACTTTCTCTACTTTGATGATGCAATGGCTTAATGTTGCCATTTCTGATCACTCCTTTCCCCTTCTGCATGGCAGATAAGGCAGGAGGTCTAGACATGGATGATGGAGATGTCATGATGTTGGTACCACCGCTCTTCGCAATAAAGGATAATCCAACAAACATAGCGTAAGTGCTCCTAGTTTCACAGTTTACAATGACGTTGAATTTGGGTGGGTGGTGTGTGTGTGTGTGAGTATTTATCAGTATCTGATTTGCTGCTGGTACCTCAAATATCTGCTGGATATATATAAATAACCATGACTATATCTGTGGCTTGAAATATTTGAAGTCAATGCTAACCTAAACAAGCTTTGTAAATTTGTTGTGTTCATCTTCTAGTTGAACAACTCAATTGTTGAAAGTCCTTTTTTTTTCTCAAATCATCTCCAGTGACGAGTCTCTTTTGCTTTGTGCAATCATCATGTTTTTTTTCTTCGTCACCTGTAAAGGAATGACAGTAGGTTCGGTTTCCTATAAGTGCCGCACGATTTTTTGCCGACAAATGCCTTTCATCAGCACACTCATTCACATGGTCAACGTTGTAGCACCAGTTGTGTGGGCACATGAATCTTCACTAAGGCACCGACAATAATTTCAGAATTGATCAGAATGCTCCCAAATATTATTTTTATCTAGATAAAAACATGTTATTCTTACTTTCTCACCCTTGGAAAAGTGGAGCTAAGTTGTCTGCGTAGCTTCCGGGATTAGCTCCACTAGCTTTTAAAATTTTATTTCACCATTATATATATATATATATATATATATATATATATATGACAAATAATATATCATTAAAATATTGCTTAATAATATTTACTGCAATTTTTTAGGCTTCTACCATCGACCAATGCACTATCCAAGAGCATGCAAAGGGGAGTTGTGCGGCATCGGTGGGAGGTTGATCCTCCTTGCATGGACCTTTTCTGTTGCTTATCTGTTGCAGTGATTCTAGGTTCTCATGAATGTCTACTAAATATAATTGTGACATTTTTCTCAGTTTACTCTTTTGGGTAAACTGTACTCGGCCCTACATTGCTAACCAACACTCTAAATAGCAGTAAGCGGTAAGAGACATGCCGCTCGGTCTGAAAGCGGTTTAGCAGTTATAGATATGACTATTTATGTGCAGTCAGGCTTTACTTAAAAGGTGGAGTTGGTGAGCGGTGGTACTCTCAGCATCTCTCCTTCTACCTTCCTTAAATATATGATATCTACAGGAGTTACAACTGGGATATATGATTTCTATTTATCCATAGCAACGCATGGAAATACGGCTAGTCATAGAAAACACACAACTGAACATTGAGTTCTGAATTTTTGTACTGTTTCACCTGAGGGCATTGCTAAGGGTTTACTCTACATCATCTGTCTTAAGTGGTGCTGTCAAACCTGCTTCCTTAATAGTTTCTTGAGGAAGCGCTCATGAATCTTAGTGAGGATGCCTCAAAAGAGCAAGTAATCCTTCTACATGCTATGTGTATAGCGTGAAGATAGACCTGTGGCTAACTCATAGTAGCTGCTATCATCGTCGCAAAGGCTGTTATTTAGAACAATGTTACTCCCCTGTCTTGATTTACCCTATATTTTGTTGTATTGCACTACATTATTTGCTGAATATGTACATATGTTACACTTTGCAATAAGTTCAGCTATATTTGTTGCTGTAACATTTATCCCTTCGAAAGCGGCTAATTAGTTACTAAGTCTCTATCATATCTTTGCTGCTTTATGTTGATAGTTTTGTGAGGTATGATCAGTTGTTGTGAGATAGGCTGCTTCCCACCCATCATTTTCAGAGGAAAATGGGAGCAGCCTTCATAGCACAACTTTTTGCCATATGTAGACATTCCACTCAAGTTTTTTATATTGCTCTCATTGCACCTTTGGTTACCACGCTTACTTGAATAGCGGTTAGGACATTTTTTTCTGCTACCTCATTCAATGCCTTCTCTTGGGAGATGTGTCCATTGTAGTTGGTGTGAAATAGCTTATTGACTGCATTGGTGATGACTGTTTTTCTTTGCTTGCAGATGGATATTGAACCAACCCTTGCACTTCCTTTCAACATTGAAGATATCCTTTGTTTAGTGTTATACCATCAACTTTGTGTACTTTCTTAATAAACATAGGACAACATCTTACATGTTACTCTGTTTTATAAAATGTTTGGATCTGTCACCTGACTTCACGTATTGTATTGAGATTGCCATCAGAAGCATCCGTAACTAGTGTTAAGTGCCACTTTCAACATTTGAGGATAGAAAGGGACCAAAATGCATTTGATGGTGGAGCTTGGTCTCAGGTCAGGTCCCATGGGCAGGGGCAGGTAAGGCACATGACATGGCCGGGTTGTAGGTGAGCTCGGCCTTAGGTAGGGGCATTGCCGCTGTCCTCAAATCAAGTCATGGTCAGCACTATGTAATCATCGAATATGGGTATTCTGAGCGCTGACCATTGGAAGTGAATCACAACACTGGTGACATCTGTTTCATGTGCGCCACTGCAAAATACGCAAGCATAGGTGGCAGATCCAACATCTTTCTTGCACACTTCAAGTGGCATATAAGATATATTGCCATTTGCGTGTATGATATTAAAGCAGTTGGAGCTTATGGTTTTGAGCCAAAATGAAGGAATATTGAAGTAAGCTAACAAGGAGTGAGAAAATCAAGAGCTAAAAAATAATTTAGAGCTAGGCAAAAGAACGGAAGAGACCAAAAACAGGAAAAGAGAGAACATTTTGCACGAGGAGGTTAGTATGTTTATTTAGGTTCCATCAAGAGACGTACTAGAGTCTTGACTTTGTGTTGAGGGGCAGAGTTCTATATGCTTCTTGGGAAAAAAATTCTTTTGTTTTCACAGTTTATCTGCCTTGCATTAACATTTTACTCTTATCTCAACTCATATTAGCAACTGCCATGGTGTAATTAAGGAATTTATATTATTATTTCTGCATAATTTATGGGAATCCTTTTTTTAATCTTTCTGAATTATATCCATTTTTTATTCCGGCGTGTCAGTATCCTCATAAATCCACAACCTTGATGTTTAGCTTCCCAACTGGTAGTCGGTTCCCTTTCTCCCGGATCAATGAAGAAGGGAGAAGTCAATTGATTCTTCCAAAAACCCGGAAGCGAAGTGCTATGCTGGGGTGAGGGTGTTGGTTATTTCAGAAGTTGGAATGACAAGCAACCCAGTAATAGCACTCCTTTATATTTCTCCAATATAAATAATTGTGCTCCCTGTCAATGCATTTATTTTACACATAAGTGCCTCTCGTACAGTACTGTGGTAAAAGAGAACACCAGCAATAACAATGACACCACCCATATTTTCTGATAATTTTATGTATCCTTTTGTATTTGGAGATAGAACAATGCAGTGGTGACATGCGATGGTAGTATAATTTTTTTGCCATAAATGACCCTTTATGTTTAAAACTTGGTGTTCCATTATGACCTATACTCTGTTATTCTGACGTGGCTATCCATGAATTTTCCTCGTAAGAGGATGTCTTTGCAAAATCTTAGATAGTGCTCCGAGGAAGGAAATTATCTTCCTCATTTCCTCAAGCATATCCTTGTTTACCTTAATTGCCATTTACCTGTCCCCAAGAAGGTTAACTGGGAAGACCACATACCAAGGAATTCGTCAGAGTGGAATTCGCAGATGGCTGTGTGCAAATTATTTGACGAGCGTCCTGTGTGGCCAAGACAGTCACTTTATGAACGTTTGATTGATGATGGTGTGCATGTGTCAACAAGCCAGTTCAAAAGGTATCGTTGTTTCTTTAACTCCTGAATCATTTAGGCCTTTCAATATGTCTTAACATCTTCCAACTATCATCTCTTCATTCATTTTGTTTCTTTTTGTGTGCTTGCTCAGCCTTTTGTTTAAAGCTGGATACTACTTCTCTACTGGACCCTTTGGTAAATTCTGGATCAAAAAAGAATATGATCCTCGTAAAGATCCTGAGTCACGAATGTAAGCACTGCTTTGTTGAACTATTTGCTTATTTGACATTCATTAAATATTCTTTTGAGAGCAGAGCCTATTACTTAAATTGTAAGGAATGCTTCTGATGTTTCTTTTTTCAGCTGCAAATATCAATGACCATAAAGTTGTCATATCAGAACCTATGAAATATGAGCTACCCTAAAAAAAATATTTGAAATGCGAACTCCATTATCAAACATTGACAAGTCTTATCTTTCTGAACTACACTACATTAGCCAAATGGTTTTTCCTTTACAGTTGAATCATTAGACTACTGCTAAATTTAAGAGAAGAGTGCAAATGCAATTCTTTTAGTATATGGATAATGCGGTGATGGGCTACTTAATGAGAAAGCGAGATGAGAATGAAAAATATATATTACTAGATTGCTTCTCGGTAAAAGTATGTAACTGAAATACATCCTCTAGAACTTATAAGGGTTACATCTGCTGTCTGGGTGTTGGATTGTTGGATAGGTCTGGGTTGGTTTGGAATTCAGATCAGCATATCTCTATCTCCTGTTGACCTGTTGTCCTGGCCCCACAACTTCTCTATTCCAAGGTTAGTAACATTGTTAGCAATCATATTATAACGCTACAACCAAGGTTAAATTGTAGAAAAAAACAATCCAATCAAGTAACATCGATGAGGATGGGCTGGATGCCGGTTCTGGGCACCGACCTTATTGATTGGTGATCTTCTCGGGAATGTGAGGGCCAACTCTCAAGGGACGTGAGAACTGCGATCCTGCTCATCTTCTGGACACTTTGAAGGCACTGAACGGAAAAAGCCTAGCCAGCCACCAGCTTCACGCCTCCCCCTGTATCTCGCCCAGAACCATTTCTCTCGCAATGTAGCCAGAAAAGGTCAAACAGGAGATCTTGGCCTTTATTCCCTGCTACTATGTGTCCGTCTGGATGTATCCTTGAAAAAAAAAGTAACATCGATGATCAAATCTACTTCCAAAAGAATAGTTCATCTAACTAGAGACAACATCCATCATATTCTCAGAAACCTTCTTTGAGGAGTTCCTATCCTGAAAATGTAACTTCTTCCATGTATGAGGAGAAGAAACTTTATGACAATCATGCTTTAGCTTTGCAGTCAAATGTTAAAATAACCCGGAGTAACAAACTTGTAGAAAGGAGAATCTCTTAGCTACATTTCTTGCGACCACAATCTTTCTTTACCTATGCATTTCATTCTTGTCTTGGAACTCTATTTCTTGGCTATCTTAGAATCTTTTAAAAATGATGTTCTTGTGCTAGATATCAGCGAATTGATTTTCGCATGCCTCCTGAGCTAAGGAATCTTCAAACGAAAAGGCACAATGGGTGAGTCATATATTTCTTTTTGCTTGCATTTCGAGCCACTGTTATATCATTGCATTATTTAAAAGATCTGTCTCTCAACTTCCCCGTTGTTTCCTATATTAGTGTCTCGTTGTTAAAAATACTTCGTAATACTATATAGTTACTAGCCTTTTATTACTGGCGAAAGAACTTGGTGATCAAAAGATGCACACTCTACTCCGTGCCCATGCCCAAAACGGGATACACCTAGTAAATGTAATACCTTTTTTAAACCTCATCATGAATTCCTGCCACACCTCGTGTGAATCCAATGGACGCCAGTGCCCACTGTATAAGATTTTAGTTGAATATAAGATACTGATTTGTTTGCAATTCAACTAAAACGTTTGTGTCCATTTTTCAGTACCCAAAACAGTGAATGTATGTGCCAATTCTTAACATTAGCCTGCTGATTTGAGCAATAATAAGCATGTTTCTGTTACGTAGATTTCTCAGAAGTACGTAGTATTTCTTCACTGAAATAGATAAATATATTAATTTAGCTTGATTGTGGGAAAAGGTGAACATGGTAATAGTAGGAGCTGTTCTGGAGTTAAGTTAGGTACTTGTTATGGTGCGTCAAACTTCACGCTGCAAAGTTTTGTCATAGTGATAGTGACCATAATTGATTCCACCTTCTAACTGCAATTGGGTGGGACTTTGTAGAGGACTTGATTGTGATTAAATAGTGAAACTTCCGTAATGAGAATTTAGGTCATACATCCAGGTGCAATTCTCAAACACTACATGTGCATAAAGTGTTGAAGCTTCATTACTGATAGGAAAATAAAATTGGCTTTGGCATATTCTAGTTCTCCACTAAGGGTTTCTATCAAAATACTTTTGAACTGTAGATGTAGTAATGCATGTTCCACTATGAGTGTTTTCAAGGTTTTCTGTTGAACTACTGGGTCACTGGGAAGAACTAATCCTATATACCTAAATAATTGATCCCCACTAACTCTAATTCTCTCAACATACAACTATGCCAAGTCACCATGCCACCATGCATGGGAAAAGACCCACGCTAGCATACACCATGCATGCTACTCATATTCAATAAATATTCTACAACTATATAATAATTAAATAAAATAAAAAAATTGATAAACTTCTTCTCCTTTATTCATAATGTTAATATAAATACTAATGTTTCAATTCCATAATGTTAATATAAATACTAATGTTTCATACTATCAGATCTCATTGAAATAATTGCATCCAGTTTCCACAGCAACACACGGGCATCATCTCTAGTATGAGCACAACACGAACCATGTAATAATCCTGACAGTTTCCCGATATGGTGAACAAATGCTTAGCTCTTCACTTTTATTTGTGTCAATCCAGTTGAACATTTATGGGGGCAAATCTGCCGTAACATATTTAGTTCCTCACTTCATATCTCCAGATGATTGTGTTCTCTGGTGCCTGGTGGTGTCATTGTCTGTTCACAAATAAACTTGGGTTATGAATGGCTTTGTTTAAATGCTGCTCTCTTTGAATAAGAAGGCCTTTACATTTGCTGCTTGTTCTTCTCCCTCCTGCTTATACATTTTTTCTTTTCTTTTGACATGTAAGATCTGAGAAGTGGTCAGAGATGTGCAAGCTTGAAAGGATGCCATCGAAAAGTTTCATCTTCCTGCAATTATTTGAACTGAAAGATGACTTCATTCAAGCCGAAATTAGAAAACCTTCTCATCAATCAACTTGCTCAGTGAGTAACTAAATATTTGTTTTGATGCTTTTTTGGATAGAAAGAACATAAACATTGTATGGGCATAACATATCAACTGTTACTTATCTACTCGTGTATCTGACATGAATTAACTTTTGTGGCATTTTGCTGGCCTTCAGAAATCTCACTGTACAATCATTGTAAGTGTCTTGTTGAGGGAAAGTGTCAGACTACGTAGTTTTTCTGTTGCAAGCAGCTCTGCTTGTGTACCTTCATCGACCACTTTTAATCATACCAAGTTCTCCCAAATTTGCTGTGATCATAATCTGTGTAATAATCTTGATTCATTGCTTGTAACAACATTTCTTTGCATGCATAAACTAACTAATCCCTATGTAGCATTCGACAGGTTGGTTTTCTAAGCCAATGATTAAAAGTTTGAGGTTACAACTATGCATAAGGTTCCTCTCATTATGTCCTAATGAAGATGCCAAAACCCTTTTGAGAAGTTCCCATCAACTTCTTGAAAGGTCCAAAAAGCAGGAAGCTATTTGCAGATCTGAGCAACTGAAGGAAAGAAAAGATGTTGATGAAGGTTTAGTCTCATCTACTAGTCAAATGCATATTTGTTTAATACTTATGGGCTCTGGCCGCTGGGTACCCTGCAGACATAGTGTATGTTTCGCTTTTCGTGATTTGTAGACCTCTTACTGAGCAGTATGAACTTGCTGCGTACCTGCATCGTTCAAAACAATTTTCATTGAGCTAATTATATACTGCTTCGATGGCTTTATTAATCTAATTTTGTGAACCAAGATTCATTTGGAGCTATTTTAGGTTTGACTACTTATGAGCTCACGAGAAATTCCCAAAAGGTTTATAGTACTAGAACATGATAGAAAACTTGACCTGTGAGTACAATATTCTCTTTGTTTGCACTGGACATATTATCCACATTCTAACTTTTTCTAGCACTATGCTATCTTTAAGGAAATTCGTAGAAAATACCCAAGTGCACTATCTAGCTTAAAAATGCTTATGAACAAGGTTCATGTTTCTATATCCCATTTTCGTGCATGCTAGGTTTGTACTTCTGTTTGTATGGGCTTTGATACAAGTTCAGGTCAATTGGTAGCTCGTGTGTTCGATGAACAAATGTTTGTTCTTCTTCCTAGAGAGATACTTAAGCACATCCATAAAAAAAAAGGGCAGCCCGGTGCATGTAGCTCCCGCTTGCGCAGGGTCCGGGGAAGGGTCCGACCACTTTGGGTCTATAGTACGCAGCCTTCCCCTACATTTCTGTAAGAGACTGCTTGTTAAATCCTATTTATTCTGCAGAAGCTCCTGCTGAACATGTTGGATCTGAGGATCAGATGGACACTAACAACTCTGATAGTGAAGATGCTGATGACGAGGAAGAGGAAGATAAAGAGGAATCAGATGGTTATGATTCTCCAGCCATGGTATGTGTCACTACTTGCACCTTTGGCCCTATAATATGCTCTACAGTAACTAATTGTTTACTATATCTATGTAGGCCGAGGATGTTCCTGATTTCGCCTTACATGAGTCCTGTATCCTTAATACAATTCATTTTATGAAATTTGATTTCTCATGGGGAAAAAGTACCAGGCTGTTGCAACTTTGTGCCCATTCCTCTCTGTGCCTGACACTCATCTTTTTCCTGTAAGGAAGGTAGCAGTAAAAATATTACAATATGTTGGTTAACAAAGAGTACAAACACAACAAGTTGGGCTACGGTTTCACTCATTTTCTGCAGCAGTTAATTCATGACCTGGGGAGAAGGGAACTGGGCTAGTTCTGGTTGCTTAGTGTAAACTTGGTGATTTCCCTTTCTTGCAAATATTTCAAATGAGTTACCAGATTTTACATTTTTGAGGTTGGAGTAACAAGAAGCAGTACTTAAGGTTGCGATTACTAACCAAAGTTTCTTTTCTCAATCCTTGAGTCGGCTTTTACATGGTTAAAGAACCTTTGCATTGCATTAATTTTTTCCCTTTCTCTTTTAATATATGAGTGTTGGAAGTTGTGTTGCTGGTGTTTTCCTATAAGATGTATCAGACACACTTGGAGAAGGCTTCTCCACTGGATACCTTGAGGAGGTTTTGCGCAGCTTTCCACTGAATGAAGACGGCCAGAATAAATCAGGTGATGCCCTTAATAATGGTGAAGCAAGTGATGGGGAGTTTGAAATTTTCGAACAGCCTAGTGACGATGAAGAATATTCCGATGGTTAGTGGGGCCTTTTGGGGAGTGGCAAGATATCCTCAGGTTATATTTTATGGGCCGTTGTTGACAGTACTTTGTTCATTGGATTTTAGGCTCTAGGGTTGTTTAGGATTTCATAGCAGGTTGTTTAGCTATCTATGGAGCTAGATATTTAGCCTTGTTAACATGATGTTGGATGTCACTAGAAGCTAGTTCACTATAATTGTCCTGTCAGCTACTCCCTCTATCCCATAATATTATGATGTTATTACATCCAATATGTGAGTATATTGGATGTAATAGCATCTTATATTATGGGATGGAGTATTTCTTTAGTGCTTTGTATTTCCGGCCCGTGCGTTTTCAATGGAGTGTGGTTTCGTCGTAGTGTATTGCACTGTTCTTGTATTCCGCCCGTGCGTTTTCAACAGAGCGTGGTTTCGTCGTAGTGTATTGCACTGTTGTGTTCGTTACTAGTGTACTCTGGGTGCTGTCAGAGTACTACCCTAAGAAAAACTGTGAAGGTTGCTTCCAGTTTGACACGATTTCTAAACGGGAGCTGCGACACAAAAAATCAAGTCGTGTGAATTGGGTATTCATATGTTCGGTGTTTTCTTCTTTGTGCAAAGGATCCAAATAGGCAAGTGCATTTTACTATGTCCTTGAAGGTGTTCCATAGATAAGCAAAAAAGGGGTTTCATTTTGGATTCCCCAATTTTGAAAAATTGCATATTAATTTCCTTCATATGAACAGAAAAAAACGATGACTCAAAGAAGTTCTCTACTAGAAACTTTGTATCGCGCACATGACTTAGCAAAAGAAATTAAGATAAAGATCGTCGGGATAGCAATATTTTCCATCCGGGTATTACTCACGTCAAGAGATTATCTAGACAATTAGCAAAAGAAATTGCGTGTCTGAATTGCAAGAAATCTACTATAAAAAGGAAAGAATGTGGGAAAAAATTAGCAAAAGAAATTGTGTGGCTGCTGGGATTCGAGCCCAGGTCTCCACGGCCACAACGTGGAATTCTCACCACTAAACTACAGCCACAATCATGTGCAATTTTAGCGGGAACCCTCTCTACACACTTTCTTCTGTTGATATCACACTACATAGGCCCGTGATAAAACCTAATTAGAGCACAAGTATTTCCCACTAAAAAATAAACCTAGGGTCAAATTGTTGGCATGTAGACAAAAAAATGCTAAAACCTAGAGAACGAGTGTTTCCCACAATTTTTTTAACATACTTAACCACTATCTTAATACCTGTAAATAAACTAGAGCATGCCACAAGTCACCAAAGAGCAGACTATGGACGTACTCCCTCCGTCCCATAATATAAGACGCTTTCTGACACTACGGTAGTGTCAAAAAACGTCTTACATTACGGGACAGAGGGAATAGTTGTGAAGCCGAGGACACAATGTGTGCACTAAAGGCCGATAGACAAGCCAACATATTGAGGCGGTTTTCGCAAAATAAAAAATAATTGAGGTGGTAACAACTGCTTAAGGTGCTCAAACAATTAGAGCAGGAACAATGCAAAAAAAAATTGAGTAGCAACGGACAATAGGGAAAGGAACAATGCAATTTTTTGCTTTGAACATTAATTGAACTGCGAATAGCAGCTTATTTACATCAGCATTTGTCCTTTTTTCTTCAAATTCTGACTTGTAATTTTGTGCTGCCCTAGATACACCTTGTATATCGCTCGATTGCACCTAATTGCATGGCACTTACTCCCACCACACAGCCGGCCATCATCTACTAAAACAACACCCTATCGTTGGCTTCCCTAATTTCCATAGCAATGGGTCCCAATCTGGGCTACGATATTAATTAAGTGTATCTCTGGTAAATAAATTGTTCTTTACATATTGTCTTCGCCTTGCAAATGGAACCTTATTTCCCATATTTCATCATCCAAACTAAAAACAAACTTTAGTAAAATAACATAATTAGTTGCTACCCCAATCCCATAATTAGTAACACACCTGAAGCAAATAAACTAGTCACTAACATCCTTGATACCATGTTTAAGAAATAATATATAAGCTTATTTAACACTAATTGTAATAGCTTCAATGTCAAGCATATAAAAACCAAGATCTAATTCCCGACATACATATATTACTACACGCAGATAAACATATGCTCCCTCTGTAAAGGAATATAAGATGTAAACGCTCTTATATTTCTTTACAGAGGGAGTACTATGCAAATAACTAATTTCAGATAACATGTTCAAAATGAACATACATATAATTTGACTATCCCCAATTTTAAAACACTAACACTGAACCAATGCCCAATTTTAGAGAACATGCTCATCCTATTGCACTAGAACTCTCTGTATAGTGGACATGTTCATCCAGTTTCAGAGAACCTTGTACATACATGACATGTTCATCTAATTTCCCCCACAATTCGTCCCAAACCCTAAATCTCTATTTCTCCTATTACCCTGAAATCAAAATAAAAAAACAACAGAGAGGAAAGAGAGAGCGGTTGGACTTACATGCCGCTGCCGAGTGGGGAAGCCCAGGTGTGGTCGCCGGTCAGATCAACCACAATCACTCTGGCCAAAGACGTCACCGCACACTATATCGGGACGACTAGGGCGGCTCAAAGGTGTTTCATTGATAATTTTTCATTCGGATATTATACTCATGTAAATAGATTATTTAGACAATTGGAAAGAGAAGCAAAAAAAACCTAACTTTTTCTTTTGAGCCGTAAAACAAAACTAACTAGACATGTTCTATTGTGGCCATATGGGCAACATATCTCTTTAGCCTTTTCAATGATCTTAAAGGCTCCAAATCTCTAATAAGCTTGTCACGGTGCCTGAGTACTTGATAGGAAAATGTCCCTCAATCCACTCTTGTTTATTTTTTTTAAATACTCTTTTTCTAATTTATTCTCATCATAGAAACTTGCTCAAAGCAGGTTACAATCCATTTCAGATTAATAACAACTGAGATTTTTTGCATGAAAAAGAATAATCTAATCATTTGGCAGTGCAAGAAGAGTACTGTGAAAAAGAAAAATGTGAGAATAAAAACCTAGCAAAACTCTTGTTTATTTTTTTTGAAAATACTCCTTTTCTAATTTATTCTCATCATAGAAACTTGCTCAAAGCAGGTTACAATCCATTTCAGATTAATAACAACTGAGATTTTTTGCATGAAAAAGAATAATCTAATCATCTGGCAGTGCAAGAAGAGTACTGTGAAAAAGAAAAGGGACAAAATGTGAGAATAAAAACCTAGCAAAACAATTATGTGGCTGCTGGGATTCGAGCCCAGGTCTCCACGGCCACAACGTGGAATTCTCACCACTAAACTACAGCCACAATCGTGTGTATTTTGAGCTTCAAATTACAAGTAGACAAATGTCTCCTTCAAGACCTTTACACACTTTCTTCTGTTGCGATATGATGTTGGCATTTAGATCAAAAATGCTAAAACCTAGAGAAACAAAAACAAACTTAACCACTATCTCAATACCTGTAAATAAACCAGAGCATGACTGCATGCCATCATGCTTGGCTCCAGCTATTCAGCTTTATATTTACCTTCTTTTAAATTTCATACCACTGCACCATTCCCAGCTAATTCTCTTACTCTGTTTTGATTGACGCCTTGAGCTTCAGCCTACAAAGGGAAAAAGGAAGTTAAGGGTAACTTTGATCAGCCAACATAAGGCCCTCTTTGTTAATCTCGTAGCCAACAAAATAAAAGTACTCCCTCTGTCCCAAAATAAGTGTCTTAGCCCTAGTGTAATTTTGTACTAAAGTTAGTACAAAGTTGAGACACTTATTTTGGGACGGAGGGAGTATAACCATATTTCCTGAACCATCATAAAAACATTTCAAATTTTCAATATTTCCTGTTATTTTAGGGCAAATTATATATGTGCATTCTTCAGATTTCAGCATGGTATTCTTTCTACCAAGATTCCATCCATCTTCTCACAAATATTTTATGACAGATCATCAAGCATTCAAGCTCACCTATACACTTAAACATTCAGAAACAAACTTAATTTAATGCTAAGAATGTTTTTGTCACCCAATAAAAAAGGCTATGCTCACAAAACATGGAAGAATAGACGTGGTTAAAATTGAGCAAGTTGAATTATCTGCTCAACACATAAAATTGAGCAAGTTGTGGCAAGGAAAAAAAATAAAACACGTGTACATAGTGAGAAGCCTCTGCATCACCATCCATACCTCCTGTGTTCCCATCCTCGCCTCAACTGCAACCATTTTGGACTTCTCCCACTAAAGATGCAGGGTATCTTCTGTTGGGTCCTGTAGAGCATTTAAAATCAAAGTCAAATTTATGTAAAGAACAGAAGTTATTACAGCTAGATGATCAGAACTCTTCCTAATCTAGTAACCAATGTGTCTAGCTTAACTCTGTTCTCATGGCTGATGGAGATGATCAGAGCATGGTCATCGCAGATCCAGAAATAAATGCTAGGAAATCAGCACTTCCCATTGCACAAAAACTCGTTTCCCATCTCTCAGTTATCGATATGAGGTCTGTATCATATAAAGATCTCATTGCACAAAAAATATTTTCCCATCTGCCAAAACACTGAGTTCACACATTCAGTTTCAAATTCAATTTGACAAAACAGTGGAATAAGAAGAAAGCCACCGGGGGTGTATCCTCCTTTTCAAAAAAAAGAAGAAGAAGAAAGCCACCATCCTCCGCCTTAGCATGGTCTGGCCATATTGGCAATATACCTCTTTAGCCTGCAGACTTTTGATGATCTTAAATGATCCAAATCTCTAATAAGCTTGCCACAGTGGCAGAGTACTTGATGGGAAAAATGTCCTTCATTTCACTCTTGTTATATTCTTTTTTTGAAAAAATATACTTGTTATAAACTTGCTGAAAATAGGTTAAAATCCATTTCTGATAATAATAGCTGATGTAATTTTTTGCATGAAAAGAATAATCTAATCATCATGCAGGAGCAATTACATGCAATCAGACATCTAGATTGCAATGAATGTACTGTCAAAAAAGAAAAAATGTGGGGAAAAATAGCAAAAAAGAATTGTATCCTCCTTTTCAAAAAAAAGAAGAAGAAGAAGAAAGCCACCATCCTCGGCCTTAGCATGGTCTGGCCATATTGGCAATATACCTCTTTAGCCTGCAGACTTTCGATGATCTTAAATGATCCAAATCTCTAATAAGCTTGCCACAGTGGCAGAGTACTTGATGGGAAAAATGTCCTTCATTTCACTCTTGTTATATTCTTTTTTTGAAAAAATATACTTGTTATAAACTTGCTGAAAACAGGTTAAAATCCATTTCTGATAATAATAGCTGATGTAATTTTTTGCATGAAAAGAATAATCTAATCATCATGCAGGAGCAATTACATGCAATCAGACATCTAGATTGCAATGAATGTACTGTCAAAAAAGAAAAAATGTGGGGAAAAAATAGCAAAAAAGAATTGTGTGGCTGCAATATACCTCTTTAGCCTGCAGACTTTCGATGATCTTAAATGATCCAAATCTCTAATAAGCTTGCCACAGTGGCAGAGTACTTGATGGGAAAAATGTCCTTCATTTCACTCTTGTTATATTCTTTTTTTGAAAAAATATACTTGTTACAAACTTGCTGAAAACAGGTTAAAATCCATTTCTGATAATAATAGCTGATGTAATTTTTTGCATGAAAAGAATAATCTAATCATCATGCAGGAGCAAT
Source organism: Triticum dicoccoides (assembly GCF_002162155.2). NCBI lineage: Eukaryota > Viridiplantae > Streptophyta > Magnoliopsida > Poales > Poaceae > Triticum > Triticum dicoccoides. Next base: position 563,359,202 of record NC_041380.1, read on the forward strand.
TACATGCAATCAGACATCTAGATTGCAATGAATGTACTGTCAAAAAAGAAAAAATGTGGGGAAAAAATAGCAAAAAAGAATTGTGTGGCTGCAGTACACCTCTTTAGCCTGCAGACTTTCGATGATCTTAAATGATCCAAATCTCTAATAAGCTTGCCACAATGGCAGAGTACTTGATGGGAAAAATGTCCTTCATTTCACTCTTGTTATATTCTTTTTTTGAAAAAATATACTTGTTACAAACTTGCTGAAAACAGGTTAAAATCCATTTCTGATAATAATAGCTGATGTAATTTTTTGCATGAAAAGAATAATCTAATCATCATGCAGGAGCAATTACATGCAATCAGACAGATGTGGGGAAAAAATAGCAAAAAAGAATTGTGTGGCTGCTGGGATTCGAGCCCAGGTCTCCACGGCCACAACGTGGAATTCTCACCACTAAACTACAGCCACAATCATGTCTATTTTGGGCCACCAAGCTACAAGTATAAAAATACCTCCTTCAAGACTTCTTCAAGACTTCAAAACTTAAAGCACTATCTCAACTCCTGTGAATAAACTAGAGCATGACACAGGCCACAAAAGAGCATGAGGGCACAGTGTGTGTCACTCTTGGCCAACAGACAAGCTAACATATTGAGGCAATTTTCACAGAAATAAAAAATTTAAAATATTGAGGCGGTAACAGCAGCTTAAGGCGATCAAACAGTTAGAGCAGGAACAATACAAATTCTGCTTTGAACAACATTTGAACTGTGAATAGCAGCTTATTTACATCAGCTGGCATTTTGTCCTTTTTGCTCCAAATTCAGACTTGTAATTTTGTGTGTGTTAATATTGCTCGATTGAACCTAATTGCATACACTTACTCCCGGCAAACAGCCGGCCAACGTCTACTAAAACAACACCTGACGTTGGCTTCGCTAATTTGCGACCTTTATACTGTATATAGGCTGCTCAAAACTTGATCTCATCTCATATGCTTGGATGGATATTAATACTAACTCCCTAACAGATCAAGGCCTTGGTACACTGCCACACTGGTAAATCTTGGTCAATCTGACAGTCACATCCCACTACTTCAGTAGACTATCTGGTCACATATAATCTTACAAAACCGCAATGTATATGGGAGAAACGGCGGTGGTACAGTGCAGAATACAGATCATGGGCTACCGGTGTCAGCAACACAGCTCCAAGCAGGCACCTTCTGCGCATCCATCACTGCCATCGAGCGTCTAATATGCTCCACCTCAGGCCATCTATCACCACTGCCTGCTTGCACATTACTATACACCACATGGTAGCCAACATTATCTGGTTCCAACTCCATAAGTTTCCGAGCCGCAAAAGATGCCAGCTCGACATTTGAATGTGTTTTGCATGATGCAAGTAGAGCACCCCAAATTCTTCCGTCTGGCTTAACATTCATGCCACTGATCACTTGGGCAGCTTCATCTAGGTTACCTGAACGGCCAAGGATGTCCACCATGCAAGTGTAGTGGCCTAGCTCCGGTGTGATGCCAAACTTCCTAACCATGCAATCAAACAATGCACGAGCTTCAGTAACAAGCCCTGAGTAACTACATGCTGACAGCAAGCTCAGGAAGGTCACTCCGTTTGGCATTACTCCTTCCGCAAGCATTTGGTCAAACAATGCCAGAGCTTCCTTGCCATTGCCATGAATCGCGTACGCTTCAATCATTGAACTCCATGCGACAATGTCTCTCTGCTGGATGTTGTTGAAGCACCGGCGTGCCAAATGGATGTTCCCGCATCTAGCATAGAATTTAACAATGGATGTCTCCAAGTAACAACTATTCTCATATTGTGCAGCATGGCTGTTCCGTATGATGTATCCATGAGCTGATTTACCTAGCCGCGAAGCACCTAATTCCATGTAACTGATGACTAGTCCTTGAAGCATGTCAGCATTGATAGCTAGCTGAGAGTTCAACATTCGCCCAAACAGATGGACTACCTGTAAGAAGTGCCCATGGTGGATGAGACCCCACATCATGGCTGACCATATGCAGCTGCCTGTTCCCTTGAATTCCTCAAACAACTTGGCGGAAGATTCCATTTCACCGCATTTAGCATAGAAATCCAGAAAGGATGCCACCAAGACTGGATCAGTAAGCCCGCTCCTAATTACGAAACAATGGAGCTTTTCTCCTTGCTCAAGACACCTGTGCTTGGCAAATGCAGCAACCAGGGCAGTTAAGGTCTGGCAGGTTGGACACACTTCCTCTCTTCTCATCCTCTCAAACATGTCAATGACTTGAGCAACGTTCCCCTGCGACGAAAACTCCGAGATTATAATGTTCCAAGAAACCGCATCTCTTCCTCCCGGGGACAGCTCGAACAGCCTCACCGCGTCGCCCAAGCCAGACGCCGTCCTGCTCAAGTGCGTCAGTATTGAGTTGAGAACCAGCGGCTCTTCGCTTAAACCGCTCTTCATCGCATAGCAGTGCAGCTGTCTCCCCCCAGGAACGTCCCTCTCGGCAGTACACAGACGAAGCAGGACGGCGAGCGTCACCGCACTCGGCTCGCACTGGTCCATCCGCATCTTGGTCACCAATCCGGACACCTCCCGTCGGTCGCCTGTGCCGACATAGGCAGATATCAGAGAGGTCCAGGAAACCACGTCCCTTGCAGTCATTTCGTCGAACAGCTGCCGCGCGGAGGCGACCGCGCCGTGCCTCACGTAGGCGTCGACGAGGGTGTTGCAGAAGTACAGGTTGAGGGCGAACCCGGTCCGGACGCCGACCGAGTGGGCGGCCCCGACGAGGCCAGCGACGGCGAGCGAGGCCGCCGCGCGGTTGAGCAGCGGGAGCGTGAAGCCGTCCGGGCGGGCGCCGGCGCGGAGCATGGCGGCGAAGGCGGAGACGGCCGCCGCCGGGAGGCCGGAGTCGAGGCGGTCTCTGATGGCGGCGTTCCATTGGGGGGCGGTGGCGCAGGTGGAGGTGGCCGGAGGCGGTGAGCTGGGGAGGAGGAGGCTGCTGCGCGGGGCTATCAGCAGAGCGGGTGTTGGGCGAAATGCAGAAAAGGAACGTGGAGGCATCTTGGTTCGACTGCAACAAGCCCGCCGTCCAGTTCGTCCCCGCCGGCACGCTGCTCCAGCAGCCGGGTAAAGCGCATCTCCAGCCACGCCCCCGATCATTTAATCGGCAACGTACACTTTCGATCCAATGGCACAGGTTCTAGTTTCCATCCTTCCACTGAAGAAGAGTTTCTACCAGATACTTTGTCTGTATTAGCCGGCTGGCCGTAGCAGGCGCCTTGAATATAAGCTTCCATTTGGTTTAAAACCGACATACTTGGTACTCCCTCTGTCTAGATGTATAAGTCATTTTAGCTTGTGCATCGCGATCAAGATAGAGGGGAAACGAGAGAACTTAATGTTTTTTTCTAGTTAATAGCATTGCATGCAATGAATAAACCACTGCATGTCATGTTTGAAAATCTCAAGTCATTGAAAGCATGCACGGTCACATCTCTTATTGGTTGATATGTCACGAAACAAGAAACGTAGAGGAGTTAATGTATCGTATCTAAGTGTTTTGGGATTACTTGATTTTCATAAGATGACTTACACACCTAGACGGATGAAATAAGTAGTGTATGCGTGTCTGATTTCAAGAATTTACAGTGTGCGAAACGAGCCGATAAATAATAACGTTATAATTAAGACATAATTAAGTATAACATGCTTAGGGCATCACTAGCTGATCTCCTAAATTTTTGAGTAAACACCCGAGTAAACTTTAAAGTAATTTCATTTCTAGCCAAACTCCTAAATTAAATTTAACAGAGTAAAAAATTTGAGAGGCATATGAACAGAAATTCGGTGCTAAATTAGGTTCAAACTAGTACATAAAACATAGTTAAACGACATTGGGTGCAAATCCTAAATATTTTACATAGAACTTAAAACAAAATTTGAAACTTTAAAACATAATCTGATTCTTTCTCGGCCGCCTTCCACTCAGCCCTGCTCAAACCGCCGATCACTAGGTCCGGCCGTCGTTGCCGTCGTCACCTTCATCGCTTGATAGATCATGACTTTGGTCTTGACCGCCATGTACTCTGCATACAGGCGGCGCTACGCCTCGACACGCTCCAGGTAGTGTTGGTGGAGCTCCGCCATGTAGGCCTCATCGGCTTGATCCACCGCGAGACGCTCGTGGGCTTCTCAGTCCTCCTGCCTCTCGTGTGTGGTGCCCACCCGGCGGTCCATTGGCGACTCCGGTGGCAACAAATATCCCGGGGGAAAGTGCACCGACTTGATGTCGTATGCACGCCCGCCACTGCCTCCGCCGAGTGGAAGGATCCCAACAAGTGGGTCTTGCCAGTGTCTCGGTCGTAGATTTCGGTGACCCATGTTCCCCACAGCCACTGCTGCACGACGTGGTATCTCTGCACTGGCGGCGGCGGCAAGAGGTCGGGGAAGGTTGGTGTGCCACCTGCTCGGGAGAAGGAGGCGCCTCCGCGACGTGGATCCGCCGGCCGAGCGTTGAGGATGGGTGGCGGCGAGGAAGGAGGGGAAGGGGGAGGTGGGCGGCGTTGGCCAGATCCAGTCATCATTACCGGTGCGCGTGCGACGGATTAGGCGTGGGTGCGACGCGTAGGTGGATTGGGCGGCGACGGCCGTCGATGGGTGCAGCCCGTGGGAGAGGGGATTTACTCGGCGTGTGGGGTGTACATTTACTCATTGGCCGCCGCTTGGAGTAAATATTTTACTCCTCTAAGGCCTTATACAATGGGAGGTGCTTAGAGAAATAAACCAGAATTTTCTTAAACACCGGCGCTTATTTGTACAGGATAGAAGAAAAAAAAGCGTCTTTTCTATAGAAATAGGCACTGGTGCTTCAGAAAAAACCTGGTTTATTTTTCTAAACACCTCACTAAGCATCTCCCATTATATAAGAACTAACCGGTTTAGGGGATCGGGGAATTGCTAGATCCAGTTTAAAGTAGTAAACCGAAATTTTTACTCCTCTAGCCGGTTTTAAGGAATCATCTAGAGATGCCCTATTGCCCTTACATGCAGAAGGCCTCAACAGTGTCATCGCGACCAGGCTTAGTTGGAGCTTCACGATGGCATGGTTTAGACCGTATCTTAATTAGCCCGGCGGACAGTGCTAAGGCGTGCAAGAACGGCTGCAGAATCGAACCCGGCCCTGCGCGTACTGGACGACGAGTCCCTGGTCAGGATCGAGTGTCCCCACTGCATGGAGCCCGCCCCCGGCTGCGGCTTCGTTGGCGCACCGCCCACGCTCTCGCCGGCCACCTCGACGCCGTCACGTGGTGTGGGTACCTAGGGTCCAGCAGTACGGCAAGGTCAACCAGCCCCAGGTCCCGGCGCTCGGTGCCGTGGCTGTTGCTCCTCGGCAAAGACGACAACCCCCTGTTCCTCCTGAGTCCTGACCGTGGGTACGGCCAGGGCGCCGTGGGTGTGGCGTGCATCAGGGCAATTGCAGCGACGCGGTAAGCCGGACATCGTCCTGGTGGAGAGATACAGACGAGGAGCAGCACGCCGCCGGCGCGATGGTTGCCGTAGACAAGCCAACGTTCCTGCCGGTACCGGTGATGTATCTGGTTCGAGGAGGATCAAGGACGGGCTGGTGTGCACAAAGATGGAAACCAGAAAACAGTTAGGCGTGCGCATGATTGGGCTGCCAAACTAGTGGCGAAAGTTCTCCGCGCCAATTTTGGACTCGGATTGAAGTGAAGATACTGCTTGGACTCGGATTGGAGCCAATTTTGGCTCGGATCGGTAAGAGTAAAGATACTGCTGGGTACGTATCCATGAGCCAGGCCGGATAAATACAGCAGGAAGAGCAGAAGCTCTCCTCCGTTTGCAATCTTCATATCTGAACTAAAACCCAAACCCTAATCGCCAGCGCCATGGAGGAGGACGGCGACCACACCAAGACCCGCCGCAAGCGCACCCGCGACGTCACCCCGCCCGGCCTGAAGCGTCCGCCCCCGCCCCGCGAGGAAGGCGACCCCTACGACGAGCTCCTCGACTACGACTCCGACACGTACGAGTACCGCTGGGGCTGGGAGCGCCCGACGCGAAGGTACAAGCTCAGCGACTTCGTCGACGGCGGCACGTGGTCCCCGCCTACGGCCGACGAGGCGAGGAGGGAACACGAGCTCACGATGGCCGAGCGCCGCGATTTTCTGTCCCGTGGCGCCGAGCCGCTGCGGATCAACCGCCGCCCCCGGTTCCTCGGGCTCGGCGGCTGCCCCCAGGATCGCCTGCCCACCATCTATCGTCAGCCGGCCTCCACCGCTCAAGGAACTGATGTCGGCGCTGGTTCCACACAATAATTAGTGTCTCCAACTCCAAGGCGCTGATTCTTAAACACTTCAAATTTTTAGAACAATGTTGTCCGCCGTGATCTATATATATAGTTTCTCTCGTCTGCTGTCTGCTGGTATGCATGTATATTTTGGAGCTCCTCTGCATTTTAAAGTGTATATGCATGCCATCAACGAGTCCATGCATGCATGATGCATGTGCGCCCTGTATCCTCATATTTGCCTTATCATCAGCTTATGTATGTCAAGTGTGCTACATATGTCTATCTGTGCCCCTCTCTCTCTATGATATGGTATTTTGTTGTGCACTAATGCTCCTAGTACATATGATGTTCAAATTATATGTAGTTACTTGTGTATGTTGTTGTGGTTAGTATACGTAACTGCTACCAATAACTATTGATTCTTTTTTTTTTTTGAAACGTATAACTATTGATTCTTAAATTGAGTTGTGTCAACATGTTCATTTATATGAAATCCATTATGAACACTTGCGCCAATATATTTCGAAAAACTATCTTCATCTGGATACTTCTTGCTTCACTTGGTATGGAAGTTTTCTTTTTCTTCCAAAAAGTTCGAGATGGTAGTACCATCAGAACACATTGCTGATGGTTTCAAGTGAGTTATTCGTCACATTTAGGCAATCGTGTCAGAAAGAGGGTTTTTCTTTGGCCAAAAGATACTTCGAACTAGGAACGAGCATGAAGAGATTAACAAGACTTCACTGCATATGTTGACTTTCTTTTTGGACGATATCAATTTATGTACTTCGTTGAATTGTTTATCAGGAAAGAGTTGTGGGGCAAAAGAAATGTAGCAACACCATGCACACGCGTGTATATCATATATTAAAGGAGAAGACGTGTATAGAAACCCGAATCACCAAGGTACCGACACCATGAAAGTATGTAGTCCCTCCTTTTTTTTCTCCGCGAATTAGGTTTGTCTGAAGTCAGATTCTTCAAGGTTTAACCAAGTTTATGCAAAAAATTGTTAGCATTCACAATACAAAATCAATGTCATTAGATTTTTTTTTGCGGGTAATATCATTAGATTCATTAATGGCGTATATTTAAATATAAATTTGGTCAAATTTTATAAAGTTTGAATTTAAACAAATCTAGTATGTGAAGTAAAAAAGAAACGAAGTGAGTATGTACTACGAATGAAATACACGCACTGGACAGAAACCATGAATGTATGTATCAATGTATGACGTACAAATGGACGTGTCAAATTATCCTCTTCTTATCCAACAACCACAACCACCCGCACAAATTCAACGCACACTGCCGACCGGGTCGAGCCAAGAAGCAAAAGGAGGACCGTTTCAAGGCAGGTGGTAGAGGCCGGACGGCGGCAGCGCGGCGGTGGCGTTGAAGTAGGCGAGCGTCTCCGCCCACCGGCCGGCGTCCTTGAGCATGTGCACGGCGATGGTGTCCGGGCGGAAGCCGCGCCGGAAGCAGTTGGCCGGGGAGCTCCCCAGGTAGTTGTACATCCTGGGGGCGCCGTCGTACCGGTTCTTGGCCTTGCCGGCGACGTTGAGCCACCGCCCCGTCCACATGTCCTCCGGCCCGACGCGGTCGCGGCGGCTGACCTCCGACCGCGCCACCCAGCGCACCAGGTCCCACGACAGCGCGTACCCCATGCCGGACATGAAGGGCGGGAACGGGTAGAAGTTCTCGCGGTCGCAGGGCATCTGCAGGCCCAGGTACGCGTCCTCCCGCGCCGCGCCGGCCATCCACGCCGCCAGCGCCGGGAGCCGCAGGTACGTGTCGTCGTCAGCCTTAATCACGTAGTCGTAGGCGCCGTCGGGGAAGGCGCGCGCGGCGGTGGCGAAGAAGTCGTACGTCTTGCCGCCGTCCATGTTCTCGGCGCAGTTCAGCACGATGATGTCGCCGTAGCGCATGATCTCCAGGGCCACCAGCACGGCGTCGACGGCGGAGGTGACGTTGCAGAAGACGAAGCGCACGTCCACGGCGCCGGCGAGGGCGGGGTGCTCCTGCAGCTGCAGCGCGTAGACGGTCCGCAGCAGGTGCCGCCGCTCGTACTTGCCCGGCATCGTCTGGATGCCGATCAGCACGCGCACGCCGGGGTGCTCGATCGGCGCCTTGGCCGGCGTGGTGGCGTCGGCGTGCTTGACCGGCAAGAGGACGGCGTCGTGGGGCGGGGAGCCGGGGCAGCCGCCGGAGAAGAAGGACTGGAGGCGGAAGTCGTTGGGGTGGACGACGAAGACGGTGAAGGCGAGGAAGCCGGCGCCGAGGACGAGCATGAGGAGGTGGGAGGCCGTGAGCGGCGAGCCGGCGGCGCCCAGGCCCAGCTGCTTGTACAGGGAGGACATGGCTGCGCTCTGGGATCAGGTGCACCGGCGTGGTGCTTGCCGAGGGAGAAGGAATGGGAGCGCTGCGTCTGCTACTTGGCTAGAGAAGGAAATGGAGCGCCTGCTTCTGCTGCGTTGGACATGGACCTGGTCGTGGGCACGCGAGGCTGCTGATTTGGTCGACGACGGCGAGGTTGCGTGGATGGCGAAGAGACTGATTACGCATTGAGAAATTCGCAATCGGGAAGGGTTATAAAATGGGAGAGGCTGGGTTCAGAGATGATGTCAGACGGAGGTGACAGATTGTGACTAATCCAACTCGAGTCATGCTTCGGGCTTCCACGGGGTATAATCAATAACTAGAGGGCAATTGCTAATCGACAGATGCTCACAGGGTACAGCGAGTTAAGCAACAAGTGCTCAAGACATTGTGCAGCCTACACTTGCTTCGGCAAAACGAGGCTCCGTCCATTTGTTTTGATCCGAATCGCACTCAAGATGAGCTCTTCTTACAGAGAAGGAGCTGATGACAGTCATACCAGAGGAAAGAGACTCGAAGTTGATGAGAATAGCTCCTCCATGCAAAGCGCACTGAACAAGTGCTGCAAGACAAAGGGGATCACCGGAAAACAACACTCCACAGTTCACAAACAATCAGTAACTCACAAGGGCAACGCAAACGACAACCAGTAACCCGCAAAGACAAATACGATCAGGCGCGGCTAAGTAGTTGCAGTATATTGAAAGCAGCAGTCAAAAGCAAAACCCTGGTGCGAAACAGATCGTCTTCCATAGTACCTCATAATGTGCTCATCAACAAATCACCTAAGCAGAAAGTAAATAGTAACTCAAGCTGAAAGTACCAGGCAGACCAAGTGCCTCAGAACAGTCAAAAACTTGACAGGCATTACAACCTCTTCGGCCAGCAAGACTCCTACGCGTACCCGGCGAACCCGGCTTGGATCTTGAAGACCCTGATGGTTCCGTCGGTGTATCCGGTGTAGAGGGTGCTTCCATCGGCGCTCCAGCTCAAGCTTGTGCAGTACAGCATCTACATAGTTGTAACAATACACATGTTAAAAATGACAAGTCATAAAGTAGGTTCAAGTAGACTGTTAAGCTAATGGAGAATACAATAGTGCAGATCCTCTCCAACAGAAGATTATACAGATTGCAGACAGTGTAACAAATACTTACACAATTGCTCCCAATATAAACTGTTGAAACAAAATTACATTCATGGTAGCAGTAAAACAGGATCAACAAGACACAGCAATGTTCAGATGTGCAGATCACTAAAAAGAATGATTTCGACACATTTTACGAACATCTGTAAACAAACAAACCAAATTGGACATGACAGCATCATGCTTCTGCTACACTTGCAAATTTAGTTATGGAGCTTCAAGATGGAACTGAACAGCAGCAAATTTGAACCACAGGGTACTAAAACATGGTATCTATCCATAGACAGTTGATACATTATAGATCACAAGGGTATCTACTATGAACAGTTCAGTGTACGACAAGCGAGCATAAAGACAAATAAAGACAAGACATAAATTCCTACTCCCTCCGTTCCTAAATATAAGTCTTTGTAGAGATTTCACTATGGACCACATAGTGATGTATGTAGATGCATTTTAGAGTGTAAATTCACTCATTTTGCTTCATATGTAGTCCATGGTGGAACCTCTACAAAGACTCATATTTAGAAACGGAAGGAGTAATTAAGTTCAACCCTAGATTCATGTGAGCAGAAAGAACATGAAAGCTTTTAAGGCAAGCTAAGCCAAGCCAATCACATTATGATTCAAACCAAGACATTATCATATTAACTGAAACAAAAAAAATCACTTCCACTTTCATCACAATGTAATAATTAGTGATATCGAATTATCAACAAGCCATGAAGTTGCGCAGTACAATTAACTAGCAAGATACCCTACTGCATAATTTCAAGGGGCGTCATGTTGTGATTGGCCAAAATGGAACTATCCCAGCAAATATCCAGTGACGCATCATAATCAAACATCACAGCAGATCTAACAAGCAGGTTAACGATCCAGGAAAAGGAAAACAAGCAGGTTACCTGGTTCTTGGAGACCTGGACTTCTGGCTTGAGGTCCTGCACGACATGCTTGGACTCGAGGTCCCAGATCTTGACAGACTCCTCTGTCGCGGCACAGAGCCAGTAGCGGTTGGGCGAGAAGCAGAGGGCATGGATGATGGAGCCGGCTTCCAGCTGGTACAGCCTCTTCCCCTCGGACAGGTCCCAGAGCAGAGTGACGCCGTCCTTGCCGCCGGAGGCGCAGAGCGAGCCATCGGGGCTGACGGCGACGGCATTGACATAGCCACCGTGGCCGGCGAGGGTGGAGCGGAGCTTGCAGTTGGTGAGGTTCCAGACCTTGACGGTCTTGTCCCAGGAGCCGGAGACGATGGTGGGCTGCTGGATGTTGGGGGAGAACCTGACGCACGAGACCCAGCCGGTGTGGCCCTCGCCGCCGCCCATGTCGCCGCCGATGGTGTACTTGCACTCGCCGAGGGTGTTCCAGAGCTTGATGGTGTTGTCGCGGGAAGCGGAGACGATCTGGCGGTTGTCGACGGAGAAGGCGACCGAGATGACGTCCTTGGAGTGGCCGACGAAGCGGCGGGTGGTGAGGCCGGTGGAGAGGTCCCAGAGGCGGAGCTCGCCGTCCCAGGAGCCCGAGAGCGCGAACTGGCCGTCGGAGCTGATGACCACGTCCTGGACGAAGTGGCCGTGGCCGGTGAGGCGGCGGAAGGGCACGGCGTAGTCGGTGCCGACGGTGCCGTCGCCGAGGGACTGGACCGGGTTGGTGAGGTCCCAGACCAGCAGCGACTTGTCGCGGGAGCCGGACACGATGTAGGGCGAGTTGTCGATCGGCGCGGCGATCGCCGTCACCACGTCGTTGTGGCCGCGCATCGTGCCCACCAGGCCGAGCGACTCCTGCATGTTCGCCATGGCTGCCGCGGGGAGATTGGGGGGCGGGGGTGGCGGCGGCGGCGGCGAGGGGGTGAGGGTTGGGAGAGAAGAGGGCCGAGATGGAACGTGGAGGATTTTATAGTCTGGGGAAGGTGCGGCTAGGGTTTTGCAGGATCAGAGATGTGGCGCTTGGATGGTGGATGGGAAGATCGCCACCGTTCGTTGCGTGTGATAGTCTTTTCCTCTAAAATGGATACTAAATTAGTAGAGAAAACTACATTATGATATGATTTAGGCGTGGAAAAAAGGTGTGGTTTCCGATGTTATTGTTCTGCTATGTGAATATTACATGAAAACTCTGAAAGTTACAGAAATATCAAATTAAAGATTTTGAACCAATTATGAAAAAAAAAGGCGATGTGATGATTTTATACATGTTTGACAAGTCAATTTGTGCTTAATAATATTGCTGGGAGATTAAGAATCCACATTATTAGAAATGGGATTGCTAAGTCTCGGTCGATGCTATATTTGTGGATCTTACGTGGAGATTCGTGCAATTTTTTTCTTTTAGTTTTATTTTTTTTTCTTACTCACATGTTATGTCACTTGACTTAGACTTGGGTAAGTCTTTTTTTTTTGTGGGATTAGACTTGGGTAAGTCTGAGTCTACTGAGATCTAGCCACACCCTATCAGAAAAGTTTGGCAGTGGCAGCGCTTAATTTTAAATGTTGAAGATCATGTTCAAAAAATCCTATGGTGACTAATTCTATTATAATGTTTCCTCGAGTGTTCCTCCCCGTTCAAGTGGAGGTGCTGACAATCAACTTGTGTTACATGGATCCGGTCAGGTGGTGCCGCCTAGCTCGTTGCCTAAACAAGACCTCAAGAGGACCAAGGCAACTCAATTACACAACAAAATAAAAAAAATGTGTTAGTAATGGTGGCCTCCCAGCAGGAGCGCCACCGAGACCAATGAATCTACTCAGCTAGAACTGCTGGGGGGGCTCCTGGACAGTTCGTGTGCTTGTGACTTTGCTACAGTCGCATTCCCTCGAGATTGTGTTTCTTTATGAGACTAGGCAGAAATAATAAAATATGAAAAGGTTGAGATGACGAATTGGACTCTGAAGCTTTTCTAGCGTTGATGATAATGGCTTGAGCGGACGATAAGCTTTGTGTTGGCATGAATCTTTGATGATGGGTGTTAAAGATGAAGTTGATCGTTGTATTGATGCTCTTGATTGCACCTCAGACTCAGATCTCTTGTGGCATTCAACGTGTGTTTATGGTGCGCCAGGAGTGAATGATAGCCATCTCACGTGGTCTAAAATGCTTGACTTGAGCACTTCTCAGCCACACTAAGGGTAGAATCGCAAATTTAGGTTTTTTTAGATACCTTGGAACTATGTTCTTAATTGATTTGGGCTTTTCAGGAGTCCCCTATGCATACGAGGTGCCACCAATTTGAGATCATGTGGGAGAGAGATCTTGTTCTTCCAAAAGTTATACAAGCTTCATGAGATGCTTTCAGTAATAAAATGGATCTTGGATATATTGAGGCTGCTATGTGAAAGACTGTGGATATCGCCTAGAGGGAGGGTAAATAGGCGTTTTAAAATAATTACGGTTTAGGCTTGAACAAATACGGAATTAACCTAGCGGTTAATTTGTCAAACACAAAACGTAAAATAACTAGGCTCACCTATGTGCACCAACAACTTATACTAAGCAAGATAAGCAACTATGAGATAGCAAGATATATGACCAAGAACAAGATGGCTAACACAAAGTAAAGTGCATAAGTAAAGGGCACGCGGAGATGACGATGTATCCCAAAGTTCACACCCTTGCGGATGCTAATCTCCGTTTGGAGCGGTGTGGAGACACAATGCTTCCCAAGAAGCCACTAGGGCCACCGTAATCTCCTCACGCCCTCGCACAAATGTAAGATGTCGTGATTCCACTAAGGGACCCTTGAGGGCGGTCACCGAACCTGTACAAATGGCAACCCTTGGGGCGGTCACCGAACTCGTACACTTTGGCAACCCTTGGGGGCGGTCATCAGAACCCGTCAAATTGCTCTGGGCGAACTCCACAACCTAATTGGAGACTCCGACGCTTGCCCAGAGTTTTACACCACAATGATTGAGCTCCGAACACCACCAACCGTCTAGGGCGCCCAAGCACCCAAGAGGAACAAGCTCAAGGGTACCAAGCACCCAAGAGTAATAAGCTTCTCAACTTGTAACTGTTGGAGATATGCCCCCAAGAGTTCCAAGCACCCAAGAATAGGAGACTACAAATTTTAATCTTTCTTGTAGATTTTAAGGCTTAGCGGATAAAAGAGTTCACTAGATATGCAACTAGGTGAATGCAACCTATATGACAAGCAAGCTCCAAGAAGAAAATCTAGGCAACAAACTACTTAGCAAGCCAACAAGCATACAACAACAAAGAAAGGTGTGGGAAAGGATTAACCACAAGTGAGATGAGGACGCGGATTTTAACCTGAAGTTCAGTCTTCCTTGGGGAAGAGCTAATCTCCGTTTGGAGCGGTGCCGGAGCCAAAGCTTGCGGAATGCCACCAAAGGCTCATCGTATTCTCCTTCGAGTCACCCCAACGGATGAGCCTCGAACCACTCGGGGTTGGTCTTGAAGGCGACCACCACACCTTTACAAACTTCTCCGGAGCACACCACAAGCAAGGAAGCTTCCGGAGGAACCTCTAACCACCTAGGAGCCCAAGCTCCAAGAGTAATAAGTCAATGGGGAAGAAATGTTGCGGGGAACGCGATTTGGTTTGGTCAAGTTGTAGATCGGGTCTTGCTCTCCCAATCCCCAAAGTTTTAACAAGTTTGGGTAGAGGGATTGAGATTATTGAGCAAAATGGGGTGTAGCAATGGTGGAGCTCAACAAGACATTAGGGTTAGGGGTTGGAGGAGGAAGAAAGGCCTTTTTATAGTGTTCATGTGAGGGTGAGGATTTCTGCCCGTTGGACCTCGTGCGCACGGGCTAAGTCAGCCCCGTGCGCATGGGGTATCCAGAGACAATCGCACCACCCCGTGCGCACGGGGGTCAAAAGACCCCGTGCGCACGGGGTATCCAGAGAGTTACATAGTACCCCGTGCGCACGGGGGTCAAAAGACCCCATGCACGGGGTACCCAGAGAGTTACCCAGTACCCCGTGCGCACGGGGGTCAAAAGACCCCGTGTGCACGGGGTACCCAGTAACTTACTGTTGCAACTTTCTGAGTACCATAGCACACACACTAGGTTCATATGAGGTGGTTGGAGTGGGAAGGGTAAGAGAGTAAGGCTCGGCAAAGGCATTCCCACACAACATTTGTCCACATAGACCCCTCTTAATAGTGCGGTCTTTCCTACGACTCTAAGCAAACCAAAACTAAACCTTCGAAGCGTCGACAGACCACGCCTTTGTCCTTTTTGAAATGGGGGGTCGCACATCTCCATCGCGGGCATTTAGAACCAATAACCTGAGATAAACTTTAGCAACCGATATTAGTTCAACTAACCACATTGTCATCACACCAAAATATAGCTTAAGTGCCATTAGCACTTTCAATCTCCCCCTTTTTGGTGCATTCATGACAACGTGGTTAGAGCATGGCAAAGAGGATAAATAGATAGAAGGCCATGGAACAAATAATGATCATGATAGCTCCCCCTATATGTGTGCCCGAAAACAAGAATGCATCTAGTACACCCATAGGAGGTTCGACCAAGATCATTATTGATAAGTCATGAGATTCATCAAAATAAACCTATACCGGTGCCTAGATCTCATGACACAGTGTGGTGAGCAAATAATGAGAGACCCAATAAGCATACGAAGATAATAGCAAGGTTCAATAATAAAGCTAGAGTCTCACAATAACGCTAGAGGCTCACAACCACACAGACAGAAAGGAAATAAGAGTATCTCAAGCCGACTAAAACCAACCAACAGCGAGAAACACGAGGCTTGAGATCTCAACACACCCACGAACACACACACTCACGAACACACACCACCACACACACCACTTCTCCCCCTTTGTCATCAAGACAACAAAAAGGAGACAAATGGCGACACGAGACCCACTAGACAAAAGGAGGAGCACTCGAGGCATCATCATCATCATCAAAACGCCACCCGGCCATTGGGAAAGACCGAGCAGTGGCCTCACTGTTGACATCCTCAGAACCTGGACCGACCTCCTCACCAGCCGCAGCCCGTGCTGCCTTCTGCTCACGCCGAACAAGCTTCTCCTTGTTGATTTCCTTGATCTGACGACACTGAATCGACTGACACATCTTGAACATGTTGCTCAAGGTCTTGAACAACGACTTCTTCTCTCCCTTGGCAAAGATGGCCTTAGAGCCAACAGACTTGGCCTTACCACGAGGGATCCGTACAGTAGAGGACATGCCTGGAGTGTAAGTAGCACGATCCTCAAGCCTAGGGTTGCACCCCTTCTTGATGGGCACATAGGGAGCAGGAGCAGCTGGGATCCAGTTGGAGTTGCGCTTGGGAACAACAGTCTTGAAGCTCACAATGTACTTTGCTGGACAGACGGTCTCAATCAACGCCTGTATGAAAGGAGCATAGATCAAGGACTTGTTCTCTTGAACACACTGACGCAGCTCGTAGTACATGAAATCCAGAACATCCACTTTCTTCTTCTGATGAAGATACACAAAGACATCAAGCATGGAGCTTCGAATGTTATGGGAATCCCCGGCCTTTGGAGTGAGGGTATACCGTAGGATATGGCGCATGGTGTCATAGAGGGGCAAGAGGTCTTTGATTGACCCAGTGACAAACGACTTCTCTTGTTTGTAAGCAAAGGCAATCTCATCCTTAGTGCGCTGCCCACTTTCCCGAACAATGCCAAACTCATCAGAAACAGTCTCTTCATCCATGAATGGGTAGGGAATGATCTCGGAGAACTTTGCTATAGGAGCTGAACACTGATACGTTTTGGACATCCATGTGAGGGTGTGAGCATAATCATTGGAGAAGTGCAGAGTGGCAAAGAACTGCATCACAAGATCTTCATTGTAGGGGTGGTTGAAGGTGACAAACGGAATCAGACCCAATCGTCCAAGAGCGGAGTACACACCGGGATACAGATTATCATTGTCGCGCAAACTCTCAGTGTTGACTTGCTTATGAGGAGCAAACTTCTTTGACTTGGTCATAAGAAGCTCATGATAGATTCTTTGCTGAAATCCATTCTTGAAACGGGGATCCATTCCCATACTCGTGGCCTTAACATACGGATGGTTCTGTCTCTCAGCCCAGATCTCTGGCTTGGTCCACTTGACTCCTCTCCCTCTTCTTCATCTTCCTCATCACGATCATCTTCTTCATCTTCCTCATCACGATCATCATCTTCTTCTATCTCATCATCTTGTGATTCATATTCTTCCTCAGATTCATCGGAAGCCTCAACAACGGGCCGCTTTGAGGCTACACGGCAAGCACGGCCCTGACCTGTCCCAGACCCCTGACCCATGCCTTCAGACGGCTGACGACGAGCAATGGTGAAATCTTTTGAACCTCCTTTTGCACGCTTGCGATGAAGCTCAGACCTCTTGTTAGCGGAGTCTGAAACACACACAAAAACCCAACAACACAAAGCACGAGGCACAAATGAGTACAAGTGCAAGATAATTGGCAAGGAGATAGACAAAAGTCTAGGCAATAGTTCCTGGATAACCCGTGTGCACGGGAGTTTAGACCCCATGGGAACGGGGGTCCTGTGCGCACGGTACAGGACCATGGGCACGACCCCCGTGCGCACGGGGTCAAACACCCCATGGACACGGGGATCTCCCAGCGGCAGCCACTAC
The DNA here is from genome assembly GCF_002162155.2 of Triticum dicoccoides. Lineage (NCBI taxonomy): Eukaryota > Viridiplantae > Streptophyta > Magnoliopsida > Poales > Poaceae > Triticum > Triticum dicoccoides. Next base: position 563,376,662 of record NC_041380.1, read on the forward strand.
CAGGAAGAGCTCCGAGAGTGGGTGCAGCAGAGGGACCAATGGATCTACGCACTAGACTTCTATCTACGAACTAGTTGAGGCCAAACGAATCTAGGGAGCAAAGAAACCCTAAAGCTAGAACAAAAGGGGGGAACTCAAGGAGATGGAACAAGAGGAGAGGACCAACCGGAGGAGGACCCCATCAGGACCCAGATCCACGGAGGAAGAACTCCGACAAGGCCCGGAGGAGCTCCGGCGAGAGAAGGCGACGGCGGCGGCGCTGGAGGCTTCCTGGGGAGTGGAGGGGGCGAATGGGTGGGAATGAACCCGAGCCCCCCACGCCCCACCTCTTCAGGACCAGAAACCGCAGACTCCGTGCGCACGGGCTAAGTGAGCCCCGTGCGCATGGTACAGAGCCCATGGGCACGAGGGCCCCGTGGGCACGGTACAGGCCCGTGCGCACGGGGTATTCAGGAAATTTGACATGAGTGGATTTTTAGATACAGGGTTGAGTGTATACTCTTACCCCTACTTCATAAGGCACTCGGTCTACGTTCCTGAACATGCCGCGAGGGAAGTCCTATCACTATGGAAAGGGTATATGTGGAGCACTTGTACCAAAAAGAAGCGAGGAGTGTTGGAAATATGCCCTAGAGGCAATAATAAATTAGTTATTATTATATTTCCTTGTTCATGATAATCGTTTATTATCCATGCTAGAATTGTATTGATAGGAAACTCAGATACATGTGTGGATACATAGACAACACCATGTCCCTAGTAAGCCTTTAGTTGACTAGCTCGTTGATCAATAGATGGTTATGGTTTCCTGACCATGGACATTGGATGTCATTGATAACGGGATCACATCATTAGGAGAATGATGTGATGGACAAGACCCAATCCTAAGCCTAGCACAAGATCATGTAGTTCGTATGCTAAAGCTTTTCTAATGTCAAGTATCATTTCCTTAGACCATGAGATTGTGCAACTCCCGGATACCGTAGGAATACTTTGGGTGTGCCAAACGTCACAACGTAACTGGGTGGCTATAAAGGTACACTACAGGTATCTCCGAAAGTGTCTGTTGGGTTGGCACGAATCGAGACTGGGATTTGTCACTCCGTGTAAACGGAGAGGTATCTCTGGGCCCACTCGGTAGGACATCATCATAATGTGCACAATGTGATCAAGGAGTTGATCACAGGATGATGTGTTATGAAACGAGTAAAGAGACTTGCCGGTAACAAGATTGAACAAGGTATCGGGATACCGACAATCGAATCTCGGGCAAGTATCGTACCACTAGACAAAGGGAATTGTATACGGGATTGATTAAGTCCTTGACATCGTGGTTCATCCGATGAGATCATCGTGGAACATGTGGGAGCCAACATGGGTATCCAGATCCCGCTGTTGGTTATTGACCGGAGAGTCATCTCGGTCATGTCTGCATGTCACCCGAACCCGTAGGGTCTACACACTTAAGGTTTGGTGACGCTAGGGTTATATAGATATTAGTATGCGGTAACCCGAAAGTTGTTCGGAGTCCTGGATGAGATCCCGGACGTCACGAGGAGTTCTGGAATGGTCCGGAGGTAAAGAATTATATATAGGAAGTGCTATTTCGGCCATCGGGACAAGTTTCAGGGTCACCGGTATTGTACCGGGACCACCGGAAGGGTCCCGGGGGTCCACCGGGTGGGGCCACCTGCCCCGGGGGCCACATGGGCTGTAGGGGGTGCGCCTTGGCCTAAATGGGCCAAGGGCACCAGCCCCTAGAAGCCCATGCACCAAAGGGACAAGAGGAGGGGAGAGTCCTAAAGGGGGAAGGCACCTCCGAGGTGCCTTGGGGAGGATGGACTCCTCCCCCCTTGGCCGCACCCTTCCTTGGAGGAAGGGGCAAGGCTGCACCCTCCCCCCTCTCCCTTGGCCCTATATATAGTGGGGGGAAGGGAGGGCAGCCCAACCTGAGCCCTGGCGCCTCCCTCTCCCTCCCATGACACATCTCCCTCCTCCCGCAGCACTTGGCGAAGCCCTGTTGGAATCCCGCTACTTCCACCACCACGCCGTCGTGCTGTTGGATCTCCATCAATCTCTCCTCCCCCCTTGCTGGATCAAGAAGGAGGAGACGTCGCTGCTCCGTACGTGTGTTGAACGCGGAGGTGCCGTCCGTTCGGCGCTAGGATCATCAGTGATTTGGATCACGACGAGTACGACTCCATCAACCCCGTTCTCTTGAACGCTTCCGCGCGCGATCTACAAGGGTATGTAGATCCACTCCTTCCTCGTTGCTAGATAACTCCATAGATAGATCTTGGTGACACGTAGGAAATTTTTGAATTTATGCTACGTTCCCCAACAGTGGCATCATGAGCTAGGTCTATGCGTAGTTTCTATGCACGAATAGAACACAAAGTAGTTGTGGGCGTTGATTTTGTTCAATATGCTTACCGTTACTAGTCCAATCTTGATTCGGCGGCATTGTGGGATGAAGCGGCCCGGACCGACCTTACACGTAGTCTTACGTGAGACTGGTTCCACCGACTGACATGCACTAGTTGCATAAGGTGGCTAGCGGGTGTCTGTCTCTCCCACTTTAGTCGGATCGAATTCGATGAAAAGGGTCCTTATGAAGGGTAAATAGCAATTGGCATATCACGTTGTGGTTTTTGCGTAGGTAAGAAACATTCTTGCTAGAAACCCATAGCAGCCACGTAAAACATGCAAACAACAATTAGAGGACGTCTAACTTGTTTTTGCAGGGTTTGCTATGTGATGTGATATGGCCAAAAGGATGTGATGAATGATATATGTGATGTATGAGATTGATCATGTTCCTGTAATAGGAATCACGACTTGCATGTCGATGAGTATGACAACCGGCAAGAGCCATAGGAGTTGTCTTTATTTATTTATGACCTGCGTGTCAACTTAAACGTCATGTAATTACTTTACTTTATTGCTAAAGCGTTAGCCATAGTAGTAGAAGTAATAGATGACGAGACAACTTCAAGAAGACACGATGATGGAGATCATGATGATGGAGATCATGGTGTCATGATCATGGAGCCCCGAAGATGGAGATCAAGAGGAGCAACATGATATTGGCCATATCATGCCACTATTTGATTGCATGTGATGTTTATCATGTTTATACATCTTATTTGCTTAGAACGACGGTAGTAAATAAGATGATCCCTCATTAAAATTTCAAGAAGGTGTTCCCCCTAACTATGCACCGTTGCGGAAGTTTGTCGTTTCGAAGCACCACATGATGATCGGGTGTGATAGATTCTTACGTTCACATACAACGGGTGTAAGACAGATTTACACACGCGAAACACTTAGGTTGACTTGACGAGCCTAGCATGTACAGACATGGCCTCGGAACACAAGAGACCGAAAGGTCGAGCATGAGTCGTATGGTAGATACGATCAACATGAAGATGTTCACCGATGTTGACTAGTCCGTCTCACGTGATTATCGGACACGGCCTAGTTGACTCGGATCATGTAATCACTTAGATGACTAGAGGGATGTCTATCTGAGTGGGAGTTCATAAGATGAACTTAATTATCCTGAACATAGTCAAAAGGTCTTCGCAAATTATGTCGTAGCTCGCGCTTCTGTTCTACTGTTTAGATATGTTCCTAGAGAAAATTTAAAGTTGATAGTAGCAATTATGCGGACTAGGTCCGTAAACTGAGGATTGTCCTCATTGCTTCATAGAAGGCTTATGTCCTTAATGCACCGCTCAGTGTGCTGAACCTCCAACGTTGTCTGTGGATGTTGCGAACATCTGACATACACATTTTGATAACTACGTGATAGTTCAGTTAAACGGTTTAGAATTGAGGCACCAAAGACGGTTTTGAAACGTCGCAAAACATATGAGATGTTTTGAGGGCTGAAATTGGGATTTCAGGCTCGTGCCCACGTCAAAAGGTATAAGACCTCCGACGATTTTCTTAGCCTACAAACTAAGGAGAAAAGCTCAATTGTTGTGCTTGTGCTCAGATTGTCTGAGTACAACAATCGCTTGAATCGAGTGGGAGTTGATCTTCCAGATGAAATAGTGATGGTTCTCCGAAGTCATTACCACCAAGCTGCTTGAGCTTCGTGATGAACTATAATATATCAGGGACATATATGATGATCCTTGAGATATTCGCAATGTTTGACACCACAAAAGTAGAGATCAAGAAGGAGCATCAATTGTTGATGGTTGGTGAAACCACTAGTTTCAAGAAGGGCAAGGGCACGAAGGGATACTTCATGAAACGGCAATTCAGTTGCTGCTCTAGTGAAGAAACCCAAGGTTGAACCCAAACCCGAGACTAAGTGCTTCTGTAATAAAGGGAACAGCCACTGGAGCAGAATTACCCTAGATACTTGATAGATAAGAAGGCTGGCAAGGTCGATAGAAGTATATTGGATATACATTATGTTAATGTGTACTTTACTAGTACTCCTAGTAGCACCAGGGTATTAGATACCGGTTCACTTGCTAATTGTTAGTAACTCGAAATAAAAGCTACGGAATAAACGGAGACTAGCTGAAAGGTGAGATGACGATATGTGTTGGAAGTATTTCCAAGGTTGATCAAATATCGTATGCTCCCTCTATCATCGAGATTGGTGCTTGCGTTGAGCATAGACATGATTGGATTATGTCTATCGCAATACGGTTATTCATTTAAGGAGAATAATGGTTACTCTGTTTATTTGAATAATACCTTCAATGGTCTTACACCTAAAATGAATGGTTTATTGAATCTCGATCGTAGTGATACACATGTTCATGCCAAAAGATAGTAATGATAGTACCACCTACTTGTGGCACTGCCACGTAAGTCATATCGGTATAAAACGCATGAAGAAGCTCCATGTTGATGGATCTTTGGGCTCACTCATTTTTGAAAAGTTTGAGACATGCGAACCATGTCTATTGGTGTATATGCATGAAGAAACTCCATGCAAATGGACCGTTTGGACTCACTTGTTTTTGAATCACTTGAGACATGCAAATCATATCACATGGGCAAGATGACTGAAAGCCTCGGTTTTAGTAAAATGGAACTAGAAAGCAACTTGTTGGAAGTAATACATTTTGATGTGTGCAATCCAATGAGTGTTGAGGCATGTAGTGGATATCGTTATGTTCTTACTTCACAAATGATTTGAGTAGATGTTGAGTATATTTACTTGATGAATCACGAGTCTGAATTATTGAAAGGTTCAAGTAATTTCAGGGTGAAGTTGAAAGATCGTCGTGACAAGAGGATAAAATATCTATGATATGATCATAGAGATGAATATCTAAATTACGAGTTTGGCACAGAATTAAGACATTGTGGAAATTGTTTCACAACTAATACAGCCTGGAACACCGTAGTGTGATGTCCGAACATCATAACTGCACCCTATTGGATATGATGCATACCATGATGTCTCTTATCGAATTACCACAATAGTTTATGGGTTAGGCATTAGAGACAACCACATTCACTTTAAATAGGGCACCACGTAATTCCGATGAGATGACACCGTATGAACTTTGGTTTAGAGAAACCTAAGCTGTCATTTCTTAAAAGTTTGGGGCTGCGACACTTATGTGAAAAAGTTTCAGGCTGATAAGCTCGAACCCAAAGCGGATAAATGCATCTTCATAGGACACCCAAAACAGTTGGGTATACCTCCTGTCTCAGATCCGAAAGCAATAAGGGATTGTTTCTAGAATCGGGTCCTTTCTCGAGGAAAAGTTTCTCTCGAAAGAATTGAGTGGGAGGATGGTGGAGACTTGATGAGGTTATTGAACCGTCTCTTCAACTAATGTGTGGCAGGGCACAGGAGTTGTTCCTGTGGCACCTACACCAATTGAAGTGGAAGCTTATGATAGTGATCATGAAACTTCAGATCAAGTCACTACCAAACCTCGTAGGATGACAAGGATGCGTACTACTTCAGAGTGGTACGTAATCCTGTCTTGGAAGTCATGTTGCTAGACAACAATGAACCTACGAGCTATGGAGAAGCGATGGTGGGCCTGGATTCCAAAATGGCTCGAGACCATAAAATCCGAGAGAGGATCCATGTATGAAAACAAAGTGTAGACTTTGGCAGAACAGCTCGATGGTCGTAAGGCTGTTGAGTGCAGATGGATTTTAAAAGGAAGACGGACAATGATGGTAAATGTCACCATTAAGAAAGCTCGACTTGTCGTTAAGATGTTTTCCGACAAGTTCAAGGAGTTGACTACGATGAGACTTTCTCACTCGTAGCGATGCTAAGAGTTTGTTGGAATTACATTAGCGATTACTGCATTATTTATGAAATCTTGCAGATACGATGTCAAAACATTGTTTCCTCGACAATTTTCTTGAGGAAAGGTTGTATGTGATACAACCGGAAGGTTTTGTCAATCCTGAAAGATGCTAATAAGTATGCAAAGCTCCAGCAATCCTTCTAGGGACTGGAGTAAGCATCTCGGAGTTGGAATGTATGCTTTGATGAGATGATCAAAGATTTTGGGTGTATACAAAGTTTATGAGAAACTTGTATTTCCAAAGAAGTGAGTGGGAGCACTATGGAATTTCTGATGAATGTATATTGTTGACATATTGTTGATCAGAAATGCCATAGAATTTCTGGAAAGCATATAGGGTTATTTGGAAAGTGTTTTCAATGGAAAGCCTGGATTAAGCTACTTGAACATTGAGCATCAAGATCTATAAGGATGGATCAAAACGCTTAATGGTACTTTCAAATGAGCACATACCTTGACATGATCTTGAAGGTGTTCAAGATGGATCAGTCAAAGGAGTTCTTGCCTGAGTTGTAAGGTATGAAGTTAAGACTTAAAGCTCGACCACGGCAGAAGAAAGAGGAAGGACGAAGGTCGTCCCCTATGCTTTTATCATAGGCTCTCTACAGTATGCTATGCTGTGTACCGCACCTGAAGTGTGCCTTGCCATGAGTTAGTCAAGGGGTACAAGAGTGATCCAAGAATGGATCACAGGACAGCGGTCAAAGTTATCCTTAGTGACTAGTGGACTAAGGAATTTTCTCGATTATGGAGGTGGTAAAAGAGTTCGTCGTAAAGGGTTACGCCAATGCAAACTTTGACACTAATCCAGATTATTCTGAGTAGTAGACTAGATTCGTATAGTAGAACAGTTATTTGGAATAGCTCCAAATATAGCGTAGTAGCTGCATCTACAAGATGACATAGAGATTTGCGAAGTACATACGGATCTGAAAGATTCAGACCCATTGACTATAACATCTCTCACAAGCATAACATGTTCAAACCCAGAACTCATCGAGTGTTAATCACATGGTAATGTGAACTAGATTATTGACTCTAGTAAACTCTTTGGGTGTTAGTCACATGGGGATGTGACCTTGAGTGTTAATCACATATCGATGTGAACTGGATTATTGACTCTAGTGCAAGTGGGAGACTGTTGGAAATATGCCCTAGAGGCAATAATAAATTAGTTATTATTATATTTCCTTGTTCATGATAATCGTTTATTATCCATGTTAGAATTGTATTGATAGGAAACTCAGATACATGTGTGGATACATAGACAACACCATGTCCCTAGTAAGCCTCTAGTTGACTAGCTCGTTGATCAATAGATGGTTACGGTTTCCTGACCATGGACATTGGATGTCATTGATAACGGGATCACATCATTAGGAGAATGATGTGATGGACAAGACCCAATCCTAAGCCTAGCACAAGATCATGTAGTTCGTATGCTAAAGCTTTTCTAATGTCAAGTATCATTTCCTTAGACCATGAGATTGTGCAACTCCCGGATACCGTAGGAATACTTTGGGTGTGCCAAACGTCACAACGTAACTGGGTGGCTATAAAGGTACACTACAGGTATCTCCGAAAGTGTCTGTTGGGTTGGCACGAATCGAGACTGGGATTTGTCACTCCGTGTAAACGGAGAGGTATCTCTGGGCCCACTCGGTAGGACATCATCATAATGTGCACAATGTGATCAAGGAGTTGATCACGGGATGATGTGTTACGAAACGAGTAAAGAGACTTGCCGGTAACGAGATTGAACAAGGTATCGGGATACCGACGATCGAATCTCGGGCAAGTATCGTACCGCTAGACAAAGGGAATTATATACGGGATTGATTAAGTCCTTGACATTGTGGTTCATCCGATGAGATCATCGTGGAACATGTGGGAGCCAACATGGGTATCCAGATCCCGCTGTTGGTTATTGACCGGAGAGTCATCTCGGTCATGTCTGCATGTCTCCCGAACCCGTAGGGTCTACACACTTAAGGTTTGGTGACGCTAGGGTTATAGAGATATTAGTATGCGGTAACCCGAAAGTTGTTCGGAGTCCCGGATGAGATCCCGGACGTCATGAGGAGTTCCGGAATGGTCCGGAGGTAAAGAATTATATATAGGAAGTGCTATTTCGGCCATCTGGACAAGTTTCAGGGTCACCGGTATTGTACCGGGACCACCGGAAGGGTCCCGGGGGTCCACCGGGTGGGGCCACCTGCCCCGGGGGCCACATGGGCTGTAGGGGGTGCGCCTTGGCCTACATGGGCCAAGGGCACCAGCCCCTAGAGGCCCATGCGCCAAAGGGACAAGAGGAGGGGAGAGTCCTAAAGGGGGAAGGCACCTCCGAGGTGCCTTGGGGAGGATGGACTCCTCCCCCCCTTGGCCGCACCCTTCCTTGGAGGAAGGGGCAAGGCTGCGCCCTCCCCCTCTCCCTTGGCCCTCTATATATAGTGGGGGGAAGGGAGGGCAGCCCAACCTGAGCCCTGGCGCCTCCCTCTCCCTCCCATGACACATCTCCCTCCTCCCGCAGCACTTGGCGAAGCCCTGTTGGAATCCCGCTACTTCCACCACCACGCCATCATGTTGTTGGATCTCCATCAACCTCTCCTCCCACCTTGCTGGATCAAGAAGGAGGAGACGTCGCTGCTCCGTACGTGTGTTGAACGTGGAGGTGCCGTCCGTTCGGCGCTACGATCATCGGTGATTTGGATCACGACGAGTACGACTCCATCAACCCCGTTCTCTTGAACGCTTCCGCGAGCAATCTACAAGGGTATGTAGATCCACTCCTTCCTCGTTGCTATATAACTCCATAGATAGATCTTGGTGACACGTAGGAAATTTTTGAATTTATGCTACGTTCCCCAACAAGGAGAACCAACCAACAAAAAAGAAACACCACACCACACACATGAAACAAACACGGACAAAACCCTCAAGCAAGGGAGGTGGTCGAGGCCACCATGTTTGAGTTTACTTGGTATGGCACCGCGAAGATATGAACCTTGGGCCCAAGACCAATACTCATCTTTGAAGCACAAGTACCACCTAAAGTGGCTTATGTGAAAGATTGTGTTTGTTTTATGCACTTCTAGGATAAGATAGCTCATGAGTTGAGCTAGCTCCCCCTAGACATGTGCCTACATTTAAGCAAGATAGTACATGAGTATATGTGTGCAAGCAAGAGTTTCAACCGAAGTTACTAATATCCACGATATTTAGCTCATGCCTTAACTCGCGGAATCTTGCTTCGTCAAGGGGCTTGGTGAACATGTCTGCTAGTTGATTCTCGGTGTTGACATGGAGTAACTCAATGTTTCCCTTGGCCACATGATCTCTAATGAATTGATGACGAATCTCAATATGCTTGGTCTTGCTATGTTGAACCGGATTCTCGGCGATCTTGATGGCACTTTCATTGTCACACCAAAGAGGCACTTTGTCACATTTGACACCGTAATCCATCAAAGTTTGCCTCATCCATAGTAATTGAGCACAACAACTTCCGGCAACAATATACTCGGCTTCGGCTGTGGAGAGATATATACAATTTTGCTTCTTTGAAGACCAACTTACCAACGATCTACCTAGGAATTGACATGAGCCGGATGTGGACTTGCGATCAACCTTGTCTCCGGCCCAATCCGAATCTGAGTAACCCATTAACTCAAATGATGATCCCTTGGGATACCAAAGGCCCAATTTTGGGGTATGAACCAAATATAGAAGGATCCTTTTCACTGCCGAATAGTGGCTCTCCTTAGGAGCGGATTGAAATCTTGCACACATACACACAATCAACATAATATCTGGCCTAGATGCACAAAGGTAAAGCAAGGAACCGATCATAGAGCAATATACCTTTTGATCCACTTCTTTACCATTTGGATCAAGATGAAGTTGACCATTTGTGGCCATGGGTGTCTTCATTGGCTTGACTTCTTGCATTTTGAATCTCTTGAGCATGTCTTGGATATAACGAGATTGATTGATGAAGGTTCTGCCTCTCAATTGCTTCACTTGAAACCCGAGAAAGAACTTCAACTCTCCCATCATGCTCATCGCAAATTCCTTAGTCATAATATTCTCAAACTCAACGTTAATAGCATGGTTAGTTGACCCAAAGATAATATCATCAACATATATTTGGCAGACAAACAACTCTCCCTTTACCCTCTTCGTAAAGAGAGTGGAATCTATTACCCCAATCTGGAACCCCTTCTCGCTTAGGAATGCCGTAAGGTGATCATACCAAGCACGAGGTGCTTGTTTGAGTCCATAGAGTGCCTTATGGAGTTCATAAACGTGAGAGGGATGATCGAGGTCTTCAAAACCGGGAGGTTGCTTGACATACAACAACTCCTTAAGAGGACCATTAAGAAATGCACTCTTAACATCCATTTGATATAATTTGAAATCATGATGAGAGGCATAAGCAAGCAAGATGCGAATGGATTCGAGACGGGCAACGGGGGCAAAAGCTTCACCAAAGTCCAAACCTTCAACTTGGGTGAAACCTTGTGCCACTAACCTTGCCTTGTTTCTTATTACTTGTCCATATTCATCTTGTTTGTTCTTGAAAATCCACTTTGTTCCAATGACATTATGAAATTCCTTGGGTCTTTCTACAAGGGTCCACACTTTGTTGCGTGTGAAGTTGTTGAGTTCTTCATGCATGGCATCTATCCAATCCGAATCGTCAAGGGCATCTTCCACCTTAAGGGGTTCAACACAAGAGACAAACGAGTGATGTTCACAAAAGTTTGCCAAACGTCTATGAGTAGTTACCCCCTTTTTGATGCTTCCGTAGATGTTCTCGGTGAGGTGTTGAAGATGTTTTAGCTTGGCGGACACTTTTTGCTCTTTGTGGTCAAGTTCTTCTTCACTTGGTTTTGGACTTGATGAAGAAGCTTGCCCTTGAGATTGCTTTAGCCTTGGAGACACCCTTCTCTTTGCAACCATAGGTTCTTGCTCAGTAGGAAGTGATGACGATGAAGACACTTGTGGTTGGGGTTGATCTAGATCTTGATCATGACTTTGAGCTTGATCTTGAGCCTCAACGATTGGTTCTTCATTATTCGGAAGAGTTTGCTCTTGATCTTGCTCAGGAATATGAGGGTCTTGATCTTGTTCTTGGATAGGTTCATTACTTCCCAAAGCATCTTGTACAAGAGGTGTCGGTGATGACTTCCCTTGTGGAAAATCCTCAAGAGGGGCTCTTACTTCTTCTTCTACTTGGACATGGGGTGTTTCTTGTGGGAGAATGTGGCCTATCCCCATTATCCTTATAGCTTGTGAAGGAGCCTCATCACCTACAACACTAGGAACAATTTGCTCCACGCGGGAGCCGTTATCTTCATCAAACTCCACATTTACTGTTTCCTCAATGCATCCGGTGGATTTATTGAGAACTCGGTAAGCATGAGAGTTTGATGCATATCCAACAAATATGCCCTCATAAGTTCTAGACTCAAATTTAGCTAACCATGATTTTTTGTTTAAAATGAAACACTTACAACCGAATACCCGAAAGTATTTGACGTTGGGCTTTCTCCCAATTAGGAGCTCATAAGGGGTCTTGTTCTTGAGCTTGCGAAGATAAAGCCGGTTTGAAGCATGGTACGCGGTGTTGATGGCTTCTGCCCAAAGCTTGTATGGTGATTTGTACTCATCAAGCATGGTCCTAGCCATCTCAATAAGAGTCCGATTCTTCCTCTCCGCAACACCATTTTGTTGGGGAGTATATGGTGCAGCATATTGGTGCTTTATCCCCTCTTCACTCAAGAATTCATCCATTGTATAGTTTTTGAACTCGGTGCCATTGTCACTTCGGATTGCCTTGATCTCACAGTTATGTTGACGTTGAGCTTCTTTGGCAAAGTTGATGAAGGTTTCTTGAGTTTCATCTTTAGTCTTGAGAAAGAACACCCAAGTATATCTTGTGAAGTCATCAACAATGACAAGGCAATATCTCCTTCCTCCCAAACTATCATATGTTGGAGTCCCAAATAGATCCAAATGGATAAGCTCGAGAGGCCTCAAGGTGGTGATGATAGTCTTCACTTTATGAGCTTTTTTCATGAAGCTTTCCGGCAATGCAAGCACTACAAGGACGATCTTTGGCAAAAGACACATTGGTTAGTCCAAGAATGTGCTCCCCCTTTAAGAGAGCTTGTAAATTTCTCATGCCCATGTGGGCTAGCCTACGGTGCCATAGCCACCCCACGTCGGCCTTGGCCATTAGGGATGTTGCAAGATGAGTTTTCTCTTTCAAGAAATCAACCACGTAAAGGTTGTCTTCAACATGCCCAACACAGACCACTTTGAGATTGCTCCTCTTAAAGACGGTCACATGGAATTCACCAAAATGTGAATCATATCCGGCACGAGCCAATTGAATAGTTGAAAGTAAATTGTAGTGAAGGGATTGGACAAGCATGGCATTTGCAAGAGATGAATCATTAGAGATTACCACCTTGCCCAAATCCAATACCTTTCCCTTGCTATTGTCACCAAAGGAGATGTTCAAAGAGGCCTTGAGTGAATCAACAAACTCCACAAGCATCTCCCTTTCTCTGGTCATATGATTGGTGCATCCACTCACTACAAAAAAAATACACTTCCGTGATGATACGTGTTTGTCACAGTAGGTCGCTTTTTTGTCATGCATGTACATCCATGACAAATTTATGACAGAATCAAGATAGTCATACCTGTGCTGTCGTAGAAGTGTTCCATGACATTACCAAAATTATCATCACGGAAGTGTCCACTTCCATGACGATAAATCGCGCGTCACAGAAGTGCTTTCGTCAAGGGTGACCGACACGTGACATCCACCGTAACGGAACACCATTAAGCTACCGGGTCGGGTTTTGGATCCGATAACCCGTTAACAGCCTCGACCAATGGGGATTTTCCACGTGTAAAATCATCATTGGCTAGAGGAAACACGTGTTGGCTCATCGTCGGGACAAATGTCATCCACTCACTGGACAGAAGGCGCCTATGATACGTCGACACGTGGCACGGCTCAACAAGTTTAAATGGGCTGGCCCAACTAGAGGCCCACAAGATTTTGTGGACCATAATGGGCCAGCCCAGCTAAAGGCCCATGAAATTTTGCGGACCATAATGGGCTGGCCCAGCTAAAGGCCCACAAGATTTTGCGGGCCATAATGGGCCGGCCCAGGTAAGGCCCACGAGATTTTTTTGTGCCATAATGGGCCGGCCCAGGTAAAGGCCCACAAGATTCTTGTGGGTCATAATGAGCCGGCACAGCTAAAGGCCCACGAGATTTCGCCGACATTAATGGGCCGGCCCAACTGTAGGCCCACAAGATTTTGAGGACCCTAATAGGCCGGCCCATTAACTGGCTGCCATGTTTTGGGCCAAATGCCGGCCCATATTTGATCCGGTCCATTAATGGCCTACCACGCTCCGGGCCTAATAGTGGCCCATATGAGATCCGGCCCGTTAAAAGCCTACCACGTTGTGGGCCAAATTACGGCCCAGATCAGGTCCGACCCTTTAAGAGGCTTTGGGCTCAATTATGGCCCATATCAGATTCGGCCCGTCAACTGGACACTATGCTTTTGGGCCCACTTGCTAAAGGCCCACTTAGTAATTCGGCCTGATATTAGTTTTGGCCTGTTAAGGGCCCGTTTAACATTTTGGCCCTATATTAAATTCGGCATGTTAAAAGTCCGTCATATAGTTGGGCCTAACTACGGCCCGGTTTGCATCCGGCCTGCTTGCAGCCGATATTTGATTGGGCCAAACAAGGACCTAGACAATTTTGGCCTGTTAAAAGCTCGTGATTTGATTCGCACAATCATGGGCCGGGGTTCATTTCGGGCTGCTGCGTAACTAGTAGAAATTAAGAACAAACCTAATCTATACAATAAAGAAATTACGACATAGTAACTAAGAATAAACCTACACTACACAATAAAGGATTTAAGGTATATTACATCCACTGGGCATCAAAGTTCGCCACCAGTGATCATAGAGCACAACGAAGAAGCAGATTACAAAAACTGGGCACCATTGCAGCGTAACAAAATAATACTGAACCGAGACCACTTCCAAGATAGTTCGAGAAAGGTTAGCCTTGCGGGGGAACTGCTGCGCAAGCTGCTGAGCAAGGCTGTGAGACCGGCCTAGCATGTCGGTCATAGCTTCCAGGTGTAGCTATTTAGCGATGAGGTTCTTATTGGTGTTCTCCGCAATCTTTCTTAGAGATAGGACTTCAAGTCAAAGTTGAGTTGCAGAATGCCTTTCTGCTAGAACTTGGGACTGAAGAAGTCAAACTGATTCAGACAATGAATTCTGTGAGCTTGTCTGACTGTTAGTCTCAAGTAACTTGAACACTGCATCAAGACAAGACTTTGGGGTTGTCTCGCTATCTTCAAGATGTTTTGCCTTCTTTGCTGCAATATATGTTCACAGCCTTCAGCAGACTTGTGCATGCCATCAGGCATATCACCCTGAAACAAAGCAGAGAGATGACGGGTTTTGCACGTGTATAAACAAAGATGATAACTGTTCTGTCAATTCTATCCAATTTCAAATTAGAAAATAAAGAGTATGTTCAAAATATCAATAGCATAATTTGGCATTGTTCATAATGCGGGGAGCTTCACCACACTACTGGATTACCATGTCAACATAACAAGCATAGATGAAGGGCAAAGAAAATCATTGTATCTATTTTGGATAATGTGCATGGCATGTTGTTCATATCATCAGCCACAGCAGTAAGATAAAACAGGAGATGACAAGGTGCAAACGTGGGCTGCTTCACCACACACTGGATTATAGATCCACAAAAACAAGCATACATATAGGGAGTATTAAGTAATGTGCATGGTATGAATAAGGAATTTGGTTTTACAAGTAAAACTTAGAACTTACGGTTCTTACGAACATGCATTTTGGTAGAAACAACAGTAAACGATAGGGAGCATGAGCAAATTAAACATCAGTTGAGGATAAAGGCTTTAGAAGGACTGACTTACATTAACACTTAACACCGGCTTTATAATGCCCTTCTCCATGGCAAGGGAAGGATAACTCAAGAATTTCAGCACAGAATCTTCTTCATAAGCATTGCCTGTACTCTACATTTTGTAGAGAGTAATTATAGATATGATAATACTGGAAGGGATAGAGGATAATGAAGATAAGATGCAGATTGATGCTACATAATCAACTACCAATCCCTGGAAGTACAAGCGTTACAGGACAAAATGTACTAACAAGAGCAATGGGCTACACTTCTGCACTGGCATTGCCTGTGTATTCTACTTGTTGGTAAGATTAAATATAGATATGATCTTTTTTAGTAAATGGTGGGCGAGGGAGATAAGATGCAGAATGCTACAAAATGAACCAATCCCTCTTCCCATAATACAAGAGTGTTTTGAACACTGGTGTACTATACAAAACGTTCTTATATTATGGGACGGAGGGAGTAGCTGTTAATGTAAGTACAGTGATAGACCACGTTCAGTCCTTACAAGAGGACTGCAGAGCTAAACCTCTTCAAAAGCATTGGGTTGATTCTAAATTTATGTAAGAGTCCATACGGATCTTATAATGTCCACCAAATGGACGATTATGAGGCTAACATGTGCAGTGATGCTACATAATCAAACAACTATGAAAGTAAGTATGGTCATACAGGGCAAGAGGTACTCACAAGAGCAATGTAGTGTGCAGTATAGTTGTGAGATTCTGTGGTCCCTTGAGAACGAATGTTCTTCTGCTAACAGTTTTCATACAAGTGAGACATTAAGGCAAATGCAGAAATGTAGTTCAAATTGTGATGTGATATCATAGACAGTATCTTATGCTGCAGCCGAGACCAATGTGTAACAAGATTATTCCAGTCACCATCGGATAAATGTAGCACCGGAGACTTTACAGAATTTTCGTTCAGAGGCTTGCCATCGAAGTGCGCTTGCCTCAGGTAGGAACGATACTTCATCAACGAGTGCTTGAAAAGCGCAACCAACCCTTGCTCGTCATCACAATCCAGTTTGCGCCTCGCCTATTTAAAAGAATGAAATCTTGTGTCTTCTGTCAGCAGAAACATATGCAGTAATGACCATGAATAACATTAGTACATTACTTACGCGTAAGTTGCGGAGGAAGACTGGAAATTGTTCTGTGTCTGCGGTATAATCTTTCCATGAAGGAAAGATGCGCACAAAGTTCCTGACAACAACATAAGCTTCATCTTCTAAACTGGGAAGAAATGGAACAGGGGTTCTATTTGCTGCAATTGGGGCTCTCTCTGGTTCGAAAATGGATTTTGCAACTGGATTTGGTGTACTCTTTGCTGGAATGGGGGTTTTGCGTCGTACAGCTGGTGCTATGTCAACTGGCATAATCATACTGTTTGCTGCAGTTGGGGTCTGCTGAGTTGGGGCATCAGAAATGACCAGTGTAGTAGGGCTAGAGTCTGCTAGAGTTGGGGTATTTTCTGGGTCAGGTGATATTGCAACTACACCTAATGGGCTATTTGATTTATCAGGTGCCACTACCTTTTCCAAATACTTTGCTTGTGCTCCTCCACGATCAACAATCGCCCTCTTCCTTTTGAACGTCTGATACACAAGAACAACATTTGAATGGATAAATATGGTATGATGACAGATGGAATATGTACTGAAAATGGATAGGCAGGGCGTATTCACATACACGATGTGTAAACTAAGCTAATGGCAGTTCAACAAAGTAGAAGCAATGCAAAGCATCAGTTGCAAGATATGTGCGAGCAATGTAACCTTGGAAAGTTAGAGCAAGTACCTTGATGGGTGAATAAGATAGGGCATCTTCCTCTGACTCCTCCACTAGGGAGCTACATTGACTTAGGTCTCCCTCTAGCTCAGAATCGCTGTTATGATCATATTTTGAACATGAATCTGTAGGTGGAGAGTGTTTGCATTGCATTGCATCCAGACTTGATTTTAGTCCCTTAATGCCAAGTTTGACAGCCATGGCATTGTTCTGCTTTATTCTTTTCATGCACGCAAGCTCATAATCATTATGATGTTGTTCAAAATCTGAGATTCATGAAAACATAAAAAGTAGTCAGATTATCTATGGAATGCATTGCGGTTTCAACTCGGAGAGTGTCTCCCTATAAACCCCCGCATATGCAAAGTTCACCTCCCCAACCGTGCTGACCAGACCACACACAGAGATACACACCCGAGCGGCGAACATGCATTTTCGAAACTAATTTAGGAACATTTAGCTGACCAATTAAACAACTCTATTTTAATAATATCAGATTCGTATTTGAACAACTAAGCTTGTTTAGCTTGATGGGTGGAGTAGTGTTATTATGACATGAAGCATGTATTCTGATCGTATAGTGATCATAAAAGGGGGAAACTCTAAGCGTATATTTTTTAGCAAAAGAGGGTTTCCCCTCTGATTTCTATTAAAGAAACCACCACGGAACCAACATGATCAATTAAACCCTAAGCATGATCAATTAAACTGTATTATGGCTGTGCCATGGCAGATTTGAAGCTGCAAACCGGAGAAATGGTATTTAGCATCCATTGTTTGCTTCGAACTAAGAACTAAATTCTAAGAGCTGAAAAGAAAGTAGAGTAACCAAGTTAAGATCTATTTTCTGGTTGAGATCAAAAAGTTGAGGAGATATGAAGTACCACCTCTCTTGCGGCGCCGTGTAGGCATCGGGGGTGCGATGGCTGTCGGTGGCGTTGAAGCAGATCTGCGACGGTAGACGGGTGTGACGCCCGGATAATTAAGCTAGAGTGAACCTCCGCTAATGATGCCACGTCACCATGATTAATATTGTTAACCGCGCAATGCATCAAATCTCATTTGAATTCAAATTCAAAATCAAGCAAACAATAAAAGTCTTCAAATGTCAGCAATCAAATGTTCTAAAGTTGACAAATAAATCCTAAGTAATTATGGTGGTGAAACCACATTTTTATAATATGATTAGATGCACTAAGTGAAATAAAACAGTAGCAAAACAATTAATTAAAATTTCTTTTGCAATTAATAAATGTTAAGACATTTTATTTAGTTTCCCAAAACTAATGGGGCATTAGCATAACTTTAATACTAAATCAAGACTTGCTTTTATATTTTAAAAGACTAAGCTAAAAAGAAACTAAAAATAAAACACTACAGAAAAGAAATAAATAAACAAAAGATAAAAATAAAACAATAATGAATAAAAGAAAGACCCCACCCTGCTGGACCTCGTCCCAGCTAGACACTGGGCTAGCCAGGCCAGGCCCAACCGGCCACCCATTCCCCCCATTACCCCTGCTAGCCCAAAACCTAACCGCCCCATCCACCCACTCCCCCCACGTCGTTCCCCTCCCCCCGATCTAGATCGGGATCGGGGAACGAACCCCGCCGCCGCCCGACGCCGTCACAGGACCGCTCCGCCGTCGCCGGCCTACTTCCTTCCCTGCGCCGGCCTTCTTCGTCCTCC
>NC_041380.1:563396429-563403803 GCF_002162155.2 Triticum dicoccoides
GCCGGCGTGCCCCTGTGTGCTCTAGCGCGGTCCTCGCCCGGCCACCTGTGGGGCTAGCCAGGGCCACTTACCAGTGGGACCCAACTTGTTTTGATTAGTCATAAAAAAAGAGGAAAGAAAATAATTAAAAAGATAATTAATTCGTGATTAGTTAATTGGTTAAATTAACTAGACTAACTACCCACTAACACTGGACCCCCACCACTAATTAGTTTTAATGCAAACAACTCTTTAATATACATGTGACACTGACATGTGGGACCCCTCCTGACAGTTGACCAGTCAACTACTGACTGGGCAGTTGACTGGCCCCACCAGTCAGTCCCTCTGAGCGCTGCTGGGTGCACTGCACCGGGTGCACCCAACCTTTTCTGTTTAAATGTTTTTGATTTATTAATATAACTGTAATTTCAGAAAATGATTAAATCTTAGAAAATTAATATAAAATAATCCGTAACTCGGATGGAAAAACTTTGTACATGAAAGTTGCTCAGAACGATGAGACGAACCCGGATACGCAGCCCGTTCGTCCGCCACACATCACTAGCATAGCGAACACGCAACTTCCCCCTCCGGTTCATCTGTCCGAAAACACGAAACACCGGGAATCCTTTCCCGGATGTTTCCCCCTTTCCCGGTATCATCTAGTACTGCGTTAGGGCACACCTAGCATCGCATATTGCTATGTTATGCCTTGTGTTGTTTTGATTGCTTTGCTATTTATTGTGTTCCCCCTCCGTTACTTCTTTCCGGTAGACCCCGAGACTGCTGGCGACCCCCCAGTTCGACTACGGTGTTGACGACACGTCCTCCTTGCCAGAGCAACCAGGCAAGCCCCCCTTTGATCACCAGATATCGCCTACTCTTCTTTATACTGCTTGCATTAGAGTAGTGTAGCATGTTACTGCTTTCCGTTAATCCTATCCTGATGCATAGCCTGTCATTGTTGCTACAACTATTGATACCTTACCTGCAATCCTAAATGCTTAGTATAGGATGCTAGATTATCATAAGTGGCCCTACACTCTTGTCCGTCTGCCATGCTATACTACTGGGCCGTGATCACTTCGGGAGGTGATCACGGGCATATACTATATACTTTACACTGTTACATTATCGGTGATACTGTTTGGGGATGGGGGCTGAAGGGGCAGGTGGCTCCATCCAGGTAGTGGTGGGCCTGAGTTCCCGACAGCCCCTGACTGTTACTTTGAGGCAGAGCGACAGGGCAGGTTGAGACCACCTAGGAGAGAGGTGGGCCTGGCCCTGGTCGACGTTCGCGGATACTTAACACGCTTAACGAGATCTTGGTATTTGATCTGAGTCTGGTTACTGGCCTATACGAACTAACCATCTACGCGGGGACAGTTATGGGCACTCGATGTCGTGGTATCAGCCGAAGCCTTCGTGACGTCAGCGACCGAGCGGCGCGCGCCGGGTTGGACCGCGTAACGCAACTTCCTTTGTAATGGAGGTTGCTAGGTCTGCTCACCGGCCGCGTATGCAACGTGCAGGTGTGCAATGGGCGATGGGCCCAGACCCCTGCGCCATAGGATTTAGACCGGCGTGCTGACCTCTCTGTTCTGCCTAGGTAGGGCTGCGACGTGTTGATCTTCCAAGGTCGGGCATGACCTAGGAAAGTGTGTCCGGCCAAATGGGATCGAGCGTGTTGGGAAATGTGGTGCACCCCTGCAGGGAAGTTGATCTATTCGAATAGCCGTGTCCCTCGGTAAAAGGACGACCCGGAGTTCTACCTTGACCTTATGACAACTAGAACCGGATACTTAATAAAACACACCCTTCCAAGTGCCAGATACAACCGGTGGTCGCTCTCTCACAGGGCGACGAGGGGAGGATCGTCGGTTAGGGTTATGCTACACGATGCTACTTGGTGAACTTACCATCTACTCTCTTCTCCTGCTGCAAGATGGAGGTTACCAGAAGCGTAGTCTTCGATAGGACTAGCTATCCCCCTCTTATTCCGGCA
Organism: Triticum dicoccoides; assembly: GCF_002162155.2. Taxonomy (NCBI): domain Eukaryota; kingdom Viridiplantae; phylum Streptophyta; class Magnoliopsida; order Poales; family Poaceae; genus Triticum; species Triticum dicoccoides. The sequence goes on from NC_041380.1 coordinate 563,398,417, forward strand.
TTCTGCAGTTTAGTCCACATATGATACCCTTATTCCTTTTGATACCAATGCATACATATGTAGTGTAGCTCCTTGCTTGCGAGTACTTTGGATGAGTACTCACGGTTGCTTTGCTCCCCCTTTTCCCCCTTTCTACACTCGATTGTTGCGACCAGACGTTGGAGCCCAGGAACCAAACGCCAACGTCGATGACGACTACTACTACTCGGGAGGTGCCTACTACTACGTGCATCCCGCTGACGACGACCAGGAGTAGTTTAGGAGGATCCGAGGCAGAAGGCTTGTGCCTTTTTCGATCTGTATCCCAGTTTGTGCTAGCCTTCTTAAGGCAAAATTGTTTAACTTATGTCTGTACTCAGATATTGTTGCTTCTGCTGACTCGTCTATGATCGAGCTCTTGTATTCGATCCCTCGAGGCCCCTGGCTTGTAATATGATGCTTGTATGACTTATTTTATTTGTAGAGTTGTGTTGTGATATCTTCCCGTGAGTCCCTGATCTTGATCGTACACATTTGCGTGTATGATTAGTGTACGATTGAATCGGGGGCGTCACAAGTTGGTATTAGAGCCAACTGCCTATAGGAATCCCCCTTCCACGCTCCTTGGCCGATGTTGAGTCTAGTCGATGAAAACTGTTTTACTAACATGGTTGTCCGGCCCATGGGCCCACGTCGCCATTGGGTGGTATTAGGATCTTTTACTCCTCGATCCTTACTCTGGGACTCTGAACTCTCTCCTATTCGGGTTAAATGATTTTACTAAATTTGACTCTAGGTTCTCGTAACCACTTTCTCCCGGAGAGCCCCTTATTACAGATGAACGCCTGCTACACCAGAAGATTCAGAAGATACTCTCCGATGTTATCCCGAGAACTTGTGCTCATTGCGTTTGCAATTCCCTTCCACCGTCAACCCCTATCGATAACTACATGCACTTGCCATTCTTACCTTAGTCCCCTGTTGCTCTTGTTATTATCCCGAAATACTCGTTGTTCCGAGAAACCTTGTGCCTACTACCTTGCAGTTCCTTGTTACATGAATACCCCTACGGATATTTCCTCGCACTTGCCGAGTATCCGCTCATCCCTAGTTGTTCAGGTGTTTCACAGAGGTCTTCGAAATACCATTCGATCTCCTGAAAATCATCAACAGCCTATTGCTCTCGAAATTCTTACTCGCTTGCATTATGATTGATCCCATAAGTATGGTAATCTTATTGGCATCCTTAGTCATTATCAGTTTGAGTCTTTTGAATCAATATGTTGCAAATGCTCGCAATCCTTAATCAGATCCTTCATTTCGTCCTTCCAGCTCAGACGTCATTTTAAACATGAGCTGGATCTCGACCAATCAAATTGCCTTTGATTGTACCCCTAAGGCTATTCAACTTATCCATCCCTAATCAGAGCATTGCTTCTGATCCCTTGTCTTGGAATTCATAATTCCTTTGCATTTGAACTTTGAATTAGTCAGTTGTTTCTATAATCAGATATCCTTGCATTTTCTTCCTCTGGTTGAGTACCGATGCTCACATCAGATCCCTTGTGGACCATCGGTTCCTTTGTTGGATTTTATCCGACAGTGTCCTTCATATTGAATAACCTTGTGAGCCTTCCATGGGTATATAATGCCTTTGGTAAGTTGTATCATCTGCTTTTGAACAATGCTCTACTTTCGAGCTGGTGATGTTTACTATTGAAGCTTGTGGAATATGTTTCCACGATACCCCGATGGGTTGAACCTATGCCTTCCTTATTATGTGTGAACTCGAAAGTCTTCACGAGTCATACTCTTCTGGTATTTTGCTAGATAAAATTTCTGCACTACAGCTTCATCAAAAGCGAGAAGTAAAATGAAAGGTTATGCATGGAAGAAGTGGGAGTCGACCTTGAGCCTTTGCGTTCATGCCCATGGACCCGATGTGAAACTTATCATCGAAGCTTCTTGTAAATGATATTAATCCCCTTGTTATAAGTTCGTCATGTATCTATGTTTGGTCCTTTGCAATCATGGTTCCGACCATATTTTCTCATTAATACCATTTATCAGACAAGTTGAGTACTTGTCTTGTGCAGATTATTGCACCTGTCCAACCTTTACTTTGATCTACCGTCGAGTATTACACTAGGATATCTTGATAATGTCATGGAACTGCATAACTTCTTATGGGTTCTTCATCAACTGTCATTTCTCACCTACTTCAATTTTTCTGGGTTCTGGGTTGTCGTCAACCGAGAACACCGATATGTGAACCGATGCCTCATTCCGGTTCGATAACCCTAATTAATTTTCGTTGCTTATGAGTTTAATAATCCTTCTCGTCATTCCTAGCCTGATCAGCTATACCATTATTGGGCTAATTTTTAACTGTGCTACTTGGTCCTTATCTCCAGAGCACCACTTTTGACGATGAGCTAAGCTTACGTAGATTTTCCTCGTCATATCATTCGCCTTGAACAACAAGCTTGATTTCGAGTTTGTGTCGTGCTCGTGGTTCCAATAATTTTTCGCTTCATCATTCCGTTGACTTGATGTCGTTGTTGATCGATTACATCTTCATGAAATCTCGCGACAAATGTGTCGTGAACATCATCAACATTCTGAGCTCTTCCAAGATATCTATCGAATTCTTGATGAGAAATAGCATCCTTTGCCCTCGATGATTTGGGTTATCATCCACAACATTATTGCATTCCCTCCAACACAAAACTTGTTCATGTTTTGTGGTGTACCTTGAGTTCCTTGCTATCCAACTTATGTTATGTTCTACCGTGGAGTATTACCATCTTTGATGTCAAGAATGTTGTGAGGATTGCTCCACCTCTTAAGAATTCTTGCTATAATGATACTTCTCACCATCACCATTCTTTCTTGGTCCTCATGTTGATTCCAACCGGGGTACCCACAAGTGAACGGTGTTAGTTTGGATTCTGCACTTCTAGCAACCCTATTGCTTTGAAGTTAACGATCGATAATTCATTCTTAGCCTATCGGTTGCTGAACCACCATTCTAATGTTGATCATGCCACTATAAGCCACATTTTGGGTGCACCTTTTCAACCAATGTTTAATTGTGTGTGTTTTCCTCGAGCATACGTCATTATATCATTTGATCTGACTAATGTTATCTCCTTGTTCACATAGTTGTGGAAATCCATCTTTTGGAAACCTCGATGAATTGTCCCTGAGTTCGTCAGCCACCTCCTCATTCTCTCTTTGGTATCATGATGAACTCATGATTCGGAACTTACTTCCATAGTTCATCTCCCGAGAATCTTGCGACGTCATCTCGTCAATTTAAGTTGCACCTTTTCTTCTCAGGCATCCTAAGTCTAGGGTATCCTGACACCAATCGGACCTAAATCTCGGTCAGATACGATGGTTGGAACTTATTCCCAAGAATTATAACATTGGTCTTTAACCCAATAAGGTGTTGTCATCCTAACACACCTGCCCGAAGGGCCTATTGTTATAGTTTCCATTTTAGCAAGGTTAGTCATTCTTCCATGAGGAAATTGTAAGACTTATTATTAAGTTTATCCTGATGAATCCTTCATGTATCCGAAGTCCGACCTTTGCTTGAAGACCATGTCAATACTATCTCGAAGCATGTTTGTGGTACTCCGATTTTGAAGAAGAACATTTGAAGCCCAATGCTAAATGTTTCTTGCTCAATTATCCAGACACCGTTGTAAGGGTAATGTAATGAAATTTCTCTCCCCTTACCTAAAGTGTTTTCTACATTATATCCTATCATGGATATCATGCTCTGCTTGTCATTGAGCAGGATATACCCCTGAAATATGTGTTTAAACACATTTTCCTTTCCATTGTTTTGTTTAACCCTTCTTGTAATCTGAGTTAGCTGAGCAGTGATAATTCCCTGCTTAGGTAAGCACCTCGTTGTACCACCCTGTCAGTAAGACCCTGTTACTATTGATGATGACATTCCGGTAGCCACCAATGGATGAGAACTTTGCCTATTGGTCCGCCTCGTTCAACGAGCGGGAAAGTGGTTCTCTTCGTCCCTCGCCCTTGGTACCGATGTTGTTACCGACATAACTAACAGGCTATCCCCTGACATGCCTTGCTTACATAATCATGCAAGATGTCACCGCCCTTTCACCTTTATCCCACATGGTGGGCCCATAACCCACAGTTCCACATGATCGAAACCTGACTCTCCTGTACACCCCGTGTTTCCATAGTTATTCCTCGCACGTGACCTCGTATGTAATTCACGAACCACCTTCCTAGTGACCTATTTTGGTATCAGACGCAATACTTAATCTCGTTGCACTGAACCCCTTTTCACACTCTGTTTCAGGCAACGAACGATTTCCTGCCCGCTCAAAACTTCTCATGCTACCTTCATACTTTGCTCTTGATATTTTATTAAGTTTCAATTCGAGAATTACTTTCCTCCACCTTCCCTGATGTTATCTACCAACTAGACAACCTTACAAAGGTCTATTCTCCCAGAATACCCCCTTATTCTTTTGTAAGTACGATGGAGTTCCCAAAGAAAGGACGACAACTTCATCATGATGCATTGATACATAGGAATGAAGAAATCAACGCTATGGATTGACCTCTTCGAGAAAAGCAACCAAGACCGAGAAGACTCGATAGAATTTCGTAACCACATCTTTCCCCTTACTCTACCTCTTAAATCTCGGGACGAGATCTTGTAGTGGAGGAGAATTGTGACGCCCGGATAATTAAGCTACAGTGAACCTCCGCTAATGATGCCACGTAACCACGATTAATATTGTTAACCGCGCAATGCATCAAATCCCGTTCGAATTCAAATTCAAAATCAAGCAAACAATAAAAGTCTTCAAATGTCAGCAATTAAATGTTCTAAAGTTGACAAATAAATCCTAAGTAATTATGGTGGCGAAACCACATTTTTATAATATGATTAGATGCACTAAGTGAAATAAAACAGTAGCAAAACAATTAATTAAATTTTCTTTTGCAATTAATAAATGTTAAGACATTTTATTTAGTTGCCCAAAAATTAATGGGGCATTAGCATAACTTTAATACTAAATCAAGACTTGCTTTTATATTTTAAAAGACTAAGCTAAAAAGAAACTAAAAATAAAACACTACTGAAAAGAAATAAATAAAAAAAAGATAAAAATAAAACAATAATGAATAAAAGAAAGACCCCACCTTGCTGGACCTCGGCCCAGCTAGACACCGGGCTAGCCAGGCCAGGCCCAACCGGCCACTCATTCCCCCCATAACCCCTGCTAGCCCAAAACCTAACCGCCCCATCCACCCCACTCCTCCCCCCATGTCGTTCCCCTCCCCCCGATCCAGATTGGGATCGGGGAACGAACCCCGCCGCCGCCCGACGCTGTCACAGGACCGCTCCG
>NC_041380.1:563404458-563412166 GCF_002162155.2 Triticum dicoccoides
TTCCTCCTCTGGCCGGCGCCGAGGCCGCCGCCGTGCCCCTGTGTGCTCTAGCGCGGTCCTCGCCCGGCCACCTGTGGGGCTAGCCAGGGCCACTTACCAGTGGGACCCCCTTGTTTTGATTAGTCATAAAAAAGAGAGGAAAGAAAATAATTAAAAAGATAATTAATTAGTGATTAGTTAATTGGTTAAATTAACTAGACTAACTACCCACTGACACTGGACCCCCACCACTAATTAGTTTTAATGCAAACAACTCTTTAATATACATGTGACACTGACATGTGGGACCCCTCCTGACAGTTGACCAATCAACATGGACCAGTCAACTGCTGACTGGGCAGTTGACTGGCCCCACCAGTCAGTCCCTCTGAGCGCTGCTGGGTGCACTGCACCGGGTGCAACCAGCCTTTTCTGTTTAAATATTTTTGATTTATTAATATAGCTGTAATTTCAGAAAATGATTAAATCTTAGAAAATTAATATAAAATAATCCGTAACTCGGATGGAAAAACTTTGTGCATGAAAGTTGCTCAAAACGACAAGATGAACCCGGATACGCAGCCCGTTCATCCGCCACGCATCCCCAGCATAGCGAACACACAACTTCCCCCTCTGGTTCATCTGTTCGAAAACATGAAACACCGGGAATCCTTTCCCGGATGTTTCCCCCCTTTCCCGGTATCACCTAGTACTACGTTAGGGCACACCTAGCACCGCATATTGCTATGTTATGCCTTGTGTTGTTTCGATTGCTTTGCTATTTATTGTGCCCCCCCTCCGTTACTTCTTTCCGGTAGACCCCGAGACTGTCGGCGACCCCCCAGTTCGACTACGGTGTTGACGACACGTCCTCCTTGCCAGACCGACCAGGCAAGCCTCCCTTTTGATCACCAGATATGGCCTACTCTTCTTTATACTGCTTGCATTAGAGTAGTGTAGCATGTTACTGCTTTCCGTTAATCCTATCCTGATGCATAGCATGTCATTGTTGCTACAACTATTGATACCTTACCTGCAATCCTAAATGCTTAGTATAGGATGCTAGATTATCATCAGTGGCCCTACACTCATGTCTGTCTGCCATGCTATACTACTGGGCCGTGATCACTTCAGGAGGTGATCACGGGCATATACTATATACTTTACACTATTACATTACCGGTGATACTGTTTGGAGATGGGGGCTGAAGGGGCAGGTGGCTCCATCCAGGTAGTGGTGGGCCTAAGTTCCCGGCGGCCCCTGACTGTTACTTTGAGGCAGAGCGACAGGGCAGGTTGAGACCACCTAGGAGAGAGGTGGGCCTGGCACTGGTCAGCATTCGCGGATACTTAACACGCTTAACGAGATCTTGGTATTTGATTTGAGTCTGGCTACTGGCCTATACACACTAACCATCTACGCGGGGACAGTTATGGGCACTGGACGTCGTGGTATCAGCCAAAGCCTTCATGACGTCAGCGACCGAGCGGCGCGCGCCGGGTTGGACCACATAACGCAACTTCCTTTGTAATGGAGGTTGCTAGGTCTGCTCACCGGCCGCGTACGCAACGTGCAGGTGTGCAATGGGCGATGGGCCCAGACCCCTGTGCCATATGATTTAGACCGACGTGCTGACCTCTTTGTTGTGCCTAGGTAGGGCTGCGACGTGTTGATCTTCTGAGGCCGGGCATGACCCAGGAAAGTGTGTCCGGCCAAATGGGGTCGAGCGTGTTGGGAAATGTGGTGCACCCCTGCAGGGAAGTTGATCTATTCGAATAGCCGTGTCCCTCGGTAAAAGGATGACCCGGAGTTCTACCTTGACCTTATGACAACTAGAACCGGATACTTAATAAAACACACCCTTCCAAGTGCCAGATACAACCGGTGGTCACTCTCTCATAGGGCGACGAGGGGAGGATCATCGGTTAGGGTTATGCTACACGATGCTACTTGGTGAACTTACCATCTACTCTCTTCTCCTGCTGCAAGATGGAGGTTACCAGAAGCGTAGTCTTCGATAGGACTAGCTATCCCCCTCTTATTCCGGCATTCTGCAGTTCAGTCCACATATGATACCATTATTCCTTTTGATACCAATGCATACATATGTAGTGTAGCTCCTTGCTTGCGAGTACTTTGGATGAGTACTCACGGTTGCTTTGCTCCCCCTTTTCCCCCTTTATATACTCGATTGTTGTGACCAGACGTTGGAGCCCAGGAGCTAGACGCCACCGTCGACGACGACTACTACTACTCGGGAGGTGCCTACTACTACGTGCAGCCCGCCGATGACGACCAGGAGTAGTTTAGGAGGATCCCAGGCAGGAGGCATGCGCCTCTTTCGATCTGTATCCCAGTTTGTGCTAGCCTTCTTAAGGCAAACTTGTTTAACTTATGTCTGTACTCAGATATTGTTGCTTCCGCTGACTCGTCTATGATCGAGCTCTTGTATTCGAGCCCTCTGGCTTGTAATACGATGCTTGTATGACTTATTTTATTTGTAGAGTTGTGTTGTGATATCTTCTCGTGAGTCCCTGATCTTGATCGTACACATTTGCGTGTATGATTAGTGTAAGATTGAATCGGGGGCGTCACAACGGGTGCATCAGGAGATAAATCTCGTTGCGGTGGAAGAGAAGGTCGTGTGAGCGGCCCCGGCAAAGAGGACGACGACACCGATGAAGCGAGAGGACGTGATGCAAGGCTATTGGTCCGTCGCCGTGGATGAGAAATGTCCATCTCTAGCAGTGGACGACGCGGTCTTGGTAGGCGCTCCGACATGGTGGAGGACGGTGGTGATGGATGTGGTGGAGGACGGTGGCGATGGATGTGGTGGAGGACGGCGACGATGGATGGGGTGGCAGACGGAGGCTGGTGTGGGAATGGGGTGTTCTAGCGTGGATGGTGTATGAATGGGAAAATGGAGGGAGAGGTACGGGGAACCATGTTTTTGGGACGCGCATGTCTGAAATATGGGAAAGTTACGAACTTATCCCCCGTTTCAAATTTGGACGTCTCGTCGGTTGGGGATAGGACGGTAATCTCGCATCTCCCAAATATTTGTCGGTAACTATTTCGGGCGAGGAGAGGGTGTTTTGCCGCCCACGGTTGGCGCCCATGGTGTATGAACGGGGCTGACAGGTAGGGCGGTTGTGTCATGTCTGATGGAAGTTACACATCTGCCCGTATTTAAAATATTAGCCTACATCTATTTCGGACGAGGAGAGGGTGTTTTGCCGCCCACCGTGTATGAATGGGGAATGGAGGGAGAAACAGAGGTCTTTCGGACGAGCTTGAATCAAATGAGTTTTGCCGCCCATGTTTGACGCCCACCGTGTCGGAATGGGCTCAGAGGCGGCCGTGTCACGTCTAATTGAAGTTACTAACCTACCCCTATTTAGAGCAGTGGAAATCGGGCCGATGGATTGTCCATGTAATGGGTAGACAGTAATTTCCATCTCCCAAACACTTGGCTTCGGGCAGCCGATGTGGGAGTGGACATTTTGCTGTTTCTTTCGAATTTTGGGACAATAAGCATCCACATTTACCCTGGCAACTAAATTCGAATCCATTTTGTATTCCTATATGAATCTTTATAAATCATTCTATGTGTTTTTATATATCTTCAAAAGGACGACAAAGATGTATTTCACTGTCATATATGAATATGGTTTACAAATGCCGATACTCAAATTCAGAAACTAGAATCCAGTTTAAGGTGAATTCGAATTTTTGGAACACTTCATGTCCAACTCAAATGTCACACGCAGCATAATGTGTACTCCCATTTAGATATGTACACAAGCGATGTATCAAGATTCAAATACCGAGTCAATCAACCAAGAATGTACGGAACTAACAGACATATAAACACTTATAGAGTATATGGATCAATAATATCAACTAACATACATAAGCCAGGCCGTTGTACTTTTTTTTGGCTACAACAACATCCTTTTTTTAGCCAGCATCTTGGCCCTTTCCGATGCGTGCCACTTATGGTCCATCTATACTACTATTGCTGAATGCACATTCAGCCCGATTGGCATATTTGTAGGTCTGGCACAACAATCCAAATGAAATGTCTCCGAGTCTTATCAATTAATACAGACTTGTGCTCAAATAAAATTATAAATAAAAAAACAAAAAAAAATTATTACATGATCTCTAAAACAAATGGTTTGATTGATTACATGAACAGACAACACAAAGGTTATTCAAGTATGGAAAGAACATTTCACGTATGATTTACCAAGTAGGAATTTAATTTCCTTTTTTCCTTCAGGACCTTAACAATCTGGTCAGTCTCAGCTAGCTTCGTTTTGAAATCCACCAAATATTTAATGGTTGTCTTGAGTACTTCTTGTGATTGTGCTGTTTGCTTCCTCAACATGTCAACTTCATCTCTAAGTGCAGAAGCAGAATCTCTTTCTACCACTAGTTTAGCCTCTAGAGCATCAGTAGTTGGCAATTCATAATGCACGATTGGGCCGGTGCCACTGCTGTGGGATGATGCAACGTCCATGGGGACCTCGCTCTTTGATCTTGGGCTAACCTGTTTTGCCATTAAAGTTCCGATTGGATTCAGAAAAGTTGAAGTCAGCAAAACATCTCAACTGGGAGTTATAACAGCAAACCAGTTAAACAAACAAGAAATTAAAGAGTTTCAATTGGATGCTGAAAAGTAGTTATTAACATCATTGTAACCCGCTGTTGCAGCAGCAAAGCAGTTAAACAAACAAGTAGATATTTAAGTTAAGGCAAACAGATAATTCTTAACAGTAAGTATCAAACACATCGATAGACGCAGTCTACAATATGATTAACAGGTTGTGCCATTATGTAATCAGTAGCAAACTAAATTAAGCCAAGCAACGTAATTGAATAATTTTGCAATAAGTGGCTAACTAAAATTCCGAGAAGCAGGTAACTGAACTTACGCTAGTTCTTTGTACAGGCACACTGCAACTTCTTTTTCGCTTACAAGGTTGTACGAAGGAGTCCATGGCATCAATTGCTTGGATACGCAGTCCCAATACTTCTTTCTTCCCACACTACATGGGTAAGGCGAATGGTTAATCTGGTAAGATGGTGTGTCCTTGATATGTTATATGAGGACGTGTAGTCAGACTAGTTGTAGCCAAACACATCACACTGGCTTTTACTGTATATTTCATGCGATTACTTTTGGCATATCGAGATCTAAGCAATCTACAATAGGATGAAAAGACTGGCATCCTTCACATTATTGGCGAACTCAGTTCATAGAAACAAGCAATTCAACCATTCTATGGGTAAATCAAAAGCGCCACTGAAATATTTTTCACTATCCAATCATACACGCAAAAAGGGGCGACGCCACCATAGGGGCTGGTATGGGCGGCCGCCTCAGGTGGCTGGAAAGTGTGCACCTAGTTTGAGTCGTCCAGGTTGGCCCATGCTAGTTTTGTTCGTCCCAACGCACAAGCAGGCAATGTAAAAAATGAAGAAAAATGTTTCAATTTGGATGGGCCAATAACATAAGTGCAAGGCAGGCCCTATAGCAGGCTCGCGGCCCAAACGAGCGCCTCCCATATCGATCGACAGCAGGAAAAATCTCAATTCATTCGGTCCAGCCTCCATTCTGGTTCGCTCCTAACCTAGCCGCCGCTGGACAGACCAACACATCACTTCCTCGCGCCCTCGTTGGAGGGCGGTCGCTGGGCTTCAAGCGAACGGAAGGACAAGAAGATGAAGATCCAACCCTGGGTGTAGCCTGGGTGGGAGGCGGCGGCGGCAGCACGGGCATGGCATCGAGCTTGTGCAAACGGACAGTCGCAGCTTGCAAGAGTAGCATGCGCAACGAGCAGGTACATCACATCCTTGATTATATCTAATTCAACTCTTCAATTTTTGGCCAATAGTTAAACCTGACGGTGTTGTAAAACTACTTGTATGTAGGGAATCTATGAGAAAATGAAACCAATTTCTACTTATTTTATAACTCCCCCAATCAATACTGAACTGACTGAATCTGATGTATCTAATCAAGTTTCCGGTGTAAACATACAAGCTCATGTTGTTCTTGAGCCCGAAGTTTCTAATGAACAGACTGCTAATGAAGGATTTGATGCAAACATTTTACATGCTCCTGGTGATGAACATATAGTGTCTAATGAGGGATCTAATGCAAGCATTTTGCAAGCTCATTAAAGGATTTAGTGTCTAATGATGATCTACTATGTTGAGAGAGATAGAGATTTGCAGGCATTGATGACAAGCAAATTATAGTGCATTTTCATAGCTTGAGGAAATGTCGAGGCCATCTATCAGAAAGTCCCCGTATCATGACAACATACATAAATACTTTTCTAATCTGTTGTTTGAAACTATTGGCATACTTGTGCAGGATAGATATATTGATATGCACTTTGCGCACTGGTTATACGTGCAATTACACTTCGATATTTTCAGCCAGAGAACGAATAATTCAAGCAGGTACAGACCATGTTTGTAGTCCATTTACACCATGTTGCATTTTGTGTTTTTTGGTGCTTGCATCATTTAGTGTTTATAATCTGAACTACTTTGGATCATTAGCTGGTTTTCAAAGTGCATGTAGCTTCACATTTCTCAAGTTATGTTGATTTTCGGAGTGCAAGTGCCTTCGTATTTTTTAAGTTAAATGTTCGCCCCTGGTAACTAGAATTCGTGGATCAGCCATTTCACACAAATCATACACGAATGCCAGTACGAATTAAATGAAATGCATGGACTTACGCTAGCTCGTTGTACAGGCTCACTGCAGCTCTACTTGCGCTTGGGATGTTCCATGTACAAGTCCATGTTACCACTTGCTTGGATGTGCAGGCCTTGTGCTCCTTGCATCCCCCTCTGCATTTTTGACACGGCGAATGGTTGATCAAATAAGAGGAATCGACCTTGATGTTGTACCGGAGGACAGATACTTACAAGGTTATACGGGTGTGCAGGATGTGTACCAGATCCCGTAGCGCCGTCATGCTTCGCTAAAATATGGATTTGCTTGTTTCAGATGATATCTCCAGAAGAAATAAGAGTTAAGGTCAAAGTTGCATAGGCGGGTAAGCTAAGAGAGCAGTGAAAGGATATCCAAACATCGTCGGAACAGTGCACAAGGGAGTGATGTGTGGATACCTAGTTCAGGCCGGCGTTTGGGCATGCTCGCCTAGCTAGAGTGCGGGTCACTTCAGAGCCGTTGAGGGTGATGCACTGGCGTTGGGTGGCCGCGCACGGATGTAGATCTTGAGTGGCAGCGGAGCGCTGCGATGCGGTGGACGAGACCGTTGGTGAAGCCCCAACAGCCTCGGGGGGCGGAGGTGTGACGATGTGCTCGGTGAAGTAGCCCCGGTGAGCTGGGAGACGGCGTCGGTGAAGCACACCTAATGCGGTGGAACTCGGTGTCTGTGAGGCACGTCGGTTGTGGCGGCCAATGTTGTCGGTGGACCACCCGATGCGGTGGACGAGGGCGTAGATGAGGTAGCTCCGGTGCGGTGGTGAAGTGCGACCGTCGTCTTCTTCGTCGTCATCTGTCACAGAGGTGGGGAAAGAGATGAGACGAGGGGTGATTCGAGGGTTGGCGGCGAATTAGGGATTTGAGCAATCTGGGCGCGGAAGGGGACGGTGGAGAAGAGAGATTTCGCAGGGCTGGAATTGGGGCCACCAGATATTTCAATCTGAAACGTGGAAGCGCGAACTTATATTGTCATT
>NC_041380.1:563412549-563413326 GCF_002162155.2 Triticum dicoccoides
ATATTGTCATTGTCCTTTTTTTTGGGGGGGGGGGAGGGGGGTGGCTGGGTGCTACACGTCCGTCCGACACACGCGACCACCCCAACAGGACTATGCTTCAGTGCCTTAAGGCACCGAAGCAGCGTCCACCCCGACACGACCCTGGTTTGCCTGGTGCGCCTACATTTGAGAATGCAAACGAATCTTCTTTCATTTGCAAACGAATCTGTATGTATTACCATGCCCGTGTTTTCCTTGCAATAATTAGTCATTCGAAACGAGATACTCCATCCGTTCACTTTTGTAAGTCGTTTCAGACAACTTAAAATGAACTGTTTTGCACATTGTCTGAAATGTCTTCAAGGTCTTATAAAAGTGAACAGAGGGAGTACTATAAATTAATTAATGAGGAGTTATTTGAAAAAAATCGAAATGGTACCCACGCTAATGTCGATTAGAGTGTGTGTCACATAATTAGTTATTTGAATTAGAGTGTGTGTCACGTAGCGATCTCCAATTCTAACGTGGATTTCGCATTTCACTGTATCCATGCTACTTTTTTTTAATACAAATTCATATGTATATGATGAACACCATGGTAGTGAGAAAACTTTTGGATGGATTCAAACATATGACCTACAAAATAGCACAACAAACTGAGTTAATGTCAACTTTTCGAAACTTAGTATGACACGAATTCGAAATAATTACTCGTATGCCTGGTCCTCGGTTCAAATCTTACAATGTACACCGAATTGAAACATCGATATTAAGTCTCGTACTATGTACATTCAAATG
>NC_041380.1:563413608-563428188 GCF_002162155.2 Triticum dicoccoides
ATACTTCATGTATCGGCCAATCCTCCTCTCCTAACCACCTTAGGAAGCTATCGGTTTCCAACACACGTTCATTCTTTCTCTCCATGTTTCGATCTATTAGTCTCTCAACTACATAACCCCTTTTTCCACTCTGTTACCAAATGTATTTACCTCATACACCCGCCATTGCACCCCATGCCGAGCTCTCTCTCGCTCCCCCCTCTCCCTCTCACCCTCTCGCGCTAAATACATGCATTGCCTATCTAGCCCCCCAACCTCTCGTGCATGCGCACGCACGCACGTTGTATATCTAGGTCACTCCCTCAAGACTGTCTCACTCTTTCTTCCACATGGCGGGCCACATGATACGTCTCCAACGTATCTATAATTTTTGATTGCTCCATGCTATATTATCTACTATTTTGGACTATATTGGGCTTTATTTTCCACTTTTATATTATTTTTGGGACTAACCTATTAACCGGAGGCCCAGCCCAGAATTGCTGTTTTTTTTGCCTATTTTAGTGTTTCGAAGAAACAGAATATCAGACGGAGTCCAAACGGAATAAAATCTTCGGGAACGTGATTTTCTCACCGAACGTGATCCAGGAGAATTGGACCCTGCTCCAAGGAACAAAAGAGGCGGTCACGAGGGTGGGGGGCGCCCCCCCTAGGGCGCGCCCCCTGCCTCGTGGGCCCCTCGTTGCTCCTCCGGCGTACTTCTTCCTCCTATATATACACACGTACCCCCAAACAATCAGAACAGGAGCCAAAAACCTAATTCGATCACCGCAACTTTCTGTATCCACGAGATCCCATCTTGGGGCTTGTTCCGGAGCTCCGCCGGAAGAGGGCCGTCATCACGGAGGGCTTCTACATCATCCTAGCCTCTCCAATGAAGTGTGAGTAGTTTACCTCAGACCTTCGGGTCCATAGTTAGTAGCTAGATGGCTTCTTCTCTCTTTTTGGATCTCAATACAATGTTCTCCCCCTCTCTTGTGGAGATCTATTCGATGTAATCTTCTTCTTTTGCGGTGTGTTTGTTGAGATCGATGAATTGTGGGTTTATGATCAAGTCTATCTATGAACAATATTTGAATCTTCTCTGAATTCTTTTATGTATGATTGGTTATCTTTGCAAGTCTCTTCGAATTATCCGTTTGGTTTGGCCAACTAGATTGGTAGTTCTTGCCATGGGAGAAGTGCTTAGCTTTGGGTTCGATCTTGCGGTGTTCTTTCCTAGTGACAGAAGGGGCAGCAAGACACGTATTATATCGTTGCCATCGAGGATAACAAGATGGGGTTTATTTCATATTGCATGAATTTATCTCTCTACATCATGTCATCTTGCTTAAAGCGTTACTCTGTTTTTAACTTAATACTCTAGATGCATGCTGGATAGCGGTCGATGAGTGGAGTAATAGTAGTAGATGCAGAATCGTTTCGATCTACTTGTCACGGACGTGATGCCTATATACATGATCATGCCTAGATATTCTCATAACTATGCTCAATTCTGTCAATTGCTCAACAGTAATTTGTTCACCCACCGTAGAAAACTTATGCTCTCGAGAGAAGCCACTAGTGAAACCTATGGTCCCCGGGTCTATTCTCATCATATCAATCTCCATCGCTTTAATCTTGTTTTGTTTTTACTTTGCCTTTTACTTTTCACTTTGCATCTTTATATAAAAAATACCAAAAATATTATCTATCGGATCTCACTTCCGTAAGTAAACATGAAGGGATTGACAACCCCTAATCGCGTTGGTTGCGTTGAGCTCTTTGTGTTGTGTAGGTACAAGGGACTTGCGCATGGCCTCCTACTAGATTGGTACCTTGGTTCTCAAAAACTGAGGGAAATACTTACACTACTCTGCTGCATCATCCCTTCCTCTTCGGGGAAAACCAACGCAAGCTCAAGACGTAGCACCACACTCTCTCAATCTCGCTCTCTTTATCTGAGTCTCGTTTAACCTTATTTTCTTTCACACACAAATGATATATCTCCCTGTCGGGCCTCGATCGACATACTCTATACTCTCTCACGCAGATTGTCTATCTAGGTCAGTCCATCCAAGCCGCCACCACTCTTTCGACCTCATGGTGGGCCACGCTCACTCAATCTCTCTCTCTCTCTCTCTCTCTCTCTCTCTCTCTCCGTATGTCTCGATTGACCTCGCTCTTTTTCGGACAAAAACGATATATCACCATGTTGAGCCCAATTCGACCTATTCACATTGTATACTCTCTCACGCACATCGTCTATCTAGGTCACTCTCTCCAACCCGTCTCACTCTTTCGATCGCACGGCGACCCTATGTGATCGGTTGACCTTGCTTCCTCTCACGCACAAAATATATCTACACGTCTGTGACTGGATCATCTCTCAAGCTCTATCTTACAGCCCTCACCCTTGCCAAAAAGCTCAATCGGACAATATCTCTCCAGAGCATATATATTTGTTCAATGAATGTCGGACCACACTCACTTTGTCTCTCTATCTATATGTCTCTCGATTGACCTTGCTTTCTCACACCGTATCTTCCACGCGTTGAAGCTACTACCTCTCCATCCCTCGCAAAGCCGGAGCTATTTACATTGCGAGGGGCACTCCAACCTTGGATTAATTTGTGTAGGCATTTATTCCGGTCGATTTAGATTATATTTTCGTAGCATTCGGCCCACAACTACTCCAATCACTGTAGCGGGTAATTAAGCTACGGGGAGCACCTAATATGAGCACCGGGGAGCCGTTGGATCGAAGATGCAGTGGCACACACGAGGCCTGAATGTTTTATTTGCAAAAAAACCTTTGGAGAGTTAGGAAATTGCGCATAATTACAAAGACTACTCCCAAGCCATTGGATCTCACTTCCAACGGTGTAAAAACTCGTATTACCATAGTATCTAAGCTGCGGGGTGGATGTGATATTCTATGCCGCTGTCATTTTTGTTCGTAAACTTGCAAAAAACGTGTAACTCGTGCCGTTACTTGTCTAACCGCGCAAAGTGTTTGTTCAAAAAAACCATCCTACACTGAAATATCGGAACAACACACGGGGGTCCCACTTGTCATTAATCAAATTTGGACCTAAAACTAACAAATCTGAAAGACGAGATTCGAACTGGCAACCTGGACTACAAAGCGTAAGTCGATAGCCTGAAAAAATGAATGGTTGTTGGCTTTGTCCCATAACTTGATTTTATACAATACTTGCGTTGAGTAGAGTAGAGGGAGTGCCTCGTCAACACGTGCATGACCGTTATCTCACTTACTGGTGGGTCCCAGGTCTGCGATCTCAATCTCTCTTCTCTCCATCGTCTAACCTTTGCATGGGCACACACGAAGAGCGGCGCTAGCTTGCCGTGGTGTTATTACAACTAAAAAAACCTTGGAAAATAGAAGAATCGCCTAGAACAAGAGACGTTGTGGCTGGTCGAGACGGAGCTAACCACATCTATCCTCCGTGCCATGTTTGCATGATGAAGCTATGTGGCTAGTGGGGTGTTTTCAACCGAGTGGCTGGGTCCCGAGGTCGAACCATAGGTACTCTACTACGTCTAATACAATATATTTTTACACACACATTTTTCCTCCGTGCCGAGACGTGGCACACCCTACTGCGCGGTTTCGGGGTCCTCCCGGGTGGTGCACACATATATTCTTCCTAACGTGGGATGCCCTACCGCACGTTTTCTGGGTCCTCCTCAGTCGTAGCGCCGAAGCAAGTAAATGAGTTGTCAAATCACGAAAGACCACCTTTCCCGCCGAGTACATCAGTGAAACACGGTGGCTAGCTAGTTGGGCTAGTTCGACCGATTAGCTAGGCTGCCGCCACATTTGTTTTTTCACCCCTTTTTTTATCTACTTGCCGGCAGGTAAATTTAAATATCCACCGCGGCATTGCTCTGGTGTTTGGGTGCGGCAGGATTTTTAATTTTTTGATTGACAGGAGCAGGCGCGGCAGGATTTTTAATTTTTTGATTGACGGGAGTAGGCGCAGCAGCAATTAGTCACGATGACTCCACCTATACCCACTGCTCCCTGATGTGAGAAGTCATCGACTGGTGTTTTACCGTGGTGAAAACCAAAAGATTCCCCGCTCCCTCCGCCTTCCCGTAGATTGCATTGCCTTTCAGCCGTTTCGCCCCCTTTGCTTCCTATCCCCATTGCTTCTACCTGGTGCCATGGCGGCGCAGCAGATCATGGAGTCTGAGGTGAGGCTCTTGACACAGGAGCTCCATGCCAAGGATGCGGAGCTCAGGGCCAAGGACGTGGATCTCCGTGAGCTCAAGGAGGAGAGGAGTGCCATGCTCCTCCGTTATGTGCGGGAGTTCACGGAGCTTTAAAAGCGGCAGGCGTCCACCACAAAGATGCTCGAGGCATCGGCGGCGTGCTGCAGAAAGCGGGAGATACGATAGGCCGTCAGGGGAGCCGGCTGGAGCGCGAGCGGGCCGATCGTGACGAGGTCCAGGATCGCCTCAACCACTTGGTGAACCAAGTTGCCACGCACGTGTTGCGGCTGCGCGAGCCTACCGTCGTGCCAGTGCGACGATGCCGGCCGTCAGGCTAAACCCTCTGCATGGGCATGTCCATGTCTCGGCGCAACATGACCGTTCGATCAAACTCAGACGGTGCAGATCAGTCACTGTAGCACAAAGCGTGTGGGTGTGTTTGGTTGCATTCTCATCTCAATATAGTTGTTTCCACTTCGTGTATTTTTGTCAACCTACTAGTGTGGACTCATGCACCCTTCATGCACTCTGCCAAACACCCAAAAGTGGGTCGAGAAGGGAAGTTTTGCTCCCATCTCGTGCAGCCTTCATACACCCTGCCTAACACTATTTGTGTTTCATGTGGTTCATGTTTCGTGGAGTACTGTAGCACCGTACTCTCCGTGCGCTGTGGACCTAGTTCTGTTAACATTGATATCACCGTCCATTCTTGACCGGACAGTCGAAAAAGCGGTACTATGTTACATATAGGAGTAGTTGACATGCACACAACATCATTTGTTATCGTCATATCTTACTACACTAGCAACAAGATTGTGTAGTACTGACGTATGAACCACTGCACATACCTAGTAGTAGGAGCACTGTGTATGTTCAAGTGGCCACCGTGTTTCGCACTCCTCCATCGTAAGAGTGGAAACGCTTGCTGTAATCAGTTTTTTCTTCTGAAAAACAGTGTACATGCTCTACCGTGCGGATCCTCCTCCAGCCATGCACTAAATTACTCACTTTCGCCGATGTGTGGGACAGCCAGCATCGGGGTCCACCAGCCATGCACTAAATTACTCCGTAGTAGAGTGATGGTAGACTACCCCGATCGAAGCGCCACAGTAATGCCCAATGAGCCGTCAAATCACAAAACCCCCTCCTTTCCAGCAGTAAGTTAGACGGACGAAGCAACCATCATTTCACTCTTCTCTCTCAGCTTCGTCTCTACCCAACCCTCGCTTCTGCCTCATCTTTTTCCTCATTTCTTCAAGAAAACCCCGACCTGCTTCTGCCATTGTTCTTCTCTCCCAAAGAAGGAAAGGTGAGCGCATCAATGGTGTTGATTCTGGCCAAGGCCCGGTCTTGCAACCCCGAGACTGATCCTATAACTCCCTCTCTTTTCTTCTTTTGGGTTTGTGATTATGGTTTCTTTTCTTTTATTTCTATTTAACAGTTTCTTGATGGACGCTGGAGCACCGACCGAAGTGATGTCTATGGCTCCGGCCAAAACCGTCGAGGCTCATGGTACGAAGAAGCGCAAGCACCCCGCCGAGACTACCGCAGCCAAGCTCAAAGCCATCGCCCTTTCCAAGCCCCCCTCTCCGGGATCCCTCATTAAGCAAGTCCAGGTAATATCTCTTCTTGACGATCTTTTTCTCGATCTTGATCGTGTTTTTTCATCTAACACGCAGTACTAGTACTAGTAGTACAACTTTCTGGGTGATCTTGCATGTGATTTTTGTGTGCCAAATGATGGTTCTAAATTCCTCTTTTGACCAAAACACGCGAGAGGTTGACACTGATTTCTTATAGATTACTTTCAACTACTCCCTCTGTCCCAAATTTCTTGTCTTAGATTTGTCTAGATACGGATGTATCTAATACTAAAATGTGACTTGATACATCCGTATCTAGACAAATCTAAGACAAGAATTTTGGGACGGAGGGAGTACTTTATGAACATCAATGCTACCTTTTAAGAGGGTATATTTGCCTCAGTAACTTGTGTGATGGATATTGCATGTAATCCCTCTGCTCTCATGCCTTTGAAGACACTAGTAAATACACACGTGCAACGCACGCGTTAATATTTAGGCAATATATTAATTACAAGCGGATATTAGGTATGCTATTATTTGTGTGTTAAATATGTAATTAGTGCAATATTTGGTATGATATTAATTACACATTAAACACGTTTAACGCTCGCCATCGATGCAGTCTAGGTCATTGGATTGACTTAGTTCGATGGCCAAGATTAGTTGGATCTGCCTCTTTGAGTCTTTTTATATTGGTATAGATTCTAGTGTCTTTGTTCACTCATTTCTGTGCGTATATGTAGTCATATATGGAGTATAATATCGGAAATCATCTTATATTTCTGAATGGAGGTAGTAATAAAATACGGTTTCTGTTTGAATTAGAACCAGGTTCGCGGTGGAGATGAAGTTCTCAAAGTCATGCCGTGTGAACTGGAAGACCTGATGATGAGTTCTACTGCTGAACTATCCAGCTGCCGTGTCCTTGTCGCCACGTGTCCTGAACTAGTGTTTTCCTGTAGCATTGTTGCCAGGCGTGTTCTCGAGGTTGTACTTGACCACAACAATTTTCTGGCTGTGCCTTCGATTACGAAGGGTGTGGTTCTTGTAAAGCTTCCCAACAAATCTGATGCGGCCTGTCTTCATCATCATGTTTATGAGTGGAAATACCACTCTGTTAGATTCTCCAAGGTTGACAAGATGGTGATGGTGCATGTAGACATCTCACATGAAGTCCATGGCCTAGTCAGTTATGCGGGGTTCATCCCGTAGGTCGGTGGCAAACAATAATCTGCAGAGTTTAGTTAGTGCAACTTTGCTTGTCTGTAGTAAGTACTATTGTTCAGTACTTGATTTGTCTTTGTGAACCCTGTATTGTTTATTAGTACTGCCGCCTTTGGTGTGTGGTTAGTCCTGAGAATGGTCTATGTTAATGTCTGTCCACTCAATTCAGTCTGTATATTTTGAAGTATCCATATCATATTTTTTGTGAGGACGGTCTATCAATTATGGTTACACTCCAATATTTGTATGCATTGCAGGGTTTATCGCACCCACCAGGATTTCCAGCCCCATGGATGTTCGGTCCATACGATTTGTCATGACCTTTGGACTATCCTGCTTGTGGGAGTAGGCGGGGCCCCTGCATGCCACGCGTAGTTGAACGATCAATCTTCTGTTTAGTACTTCAACATAGTGATTTCCTAGTAAGGATTCACTCGTGTCACATCAAGTAAATCTTATTGATTTACTGTCTAAATCTTATTGATTTAATGTCATGTTTTCTTTCTTTTCCTGCAATTTTACGATGCAGGTTTTGCCATGTGACATTCATCACAGAATAAACCGTTTGGTTCGCTCTACGATGGCTATTTTTGTAGGTTTCACTTCTTATGTCGTGTCAGTAACGAAGGCACTGTCCATCACTTATATTACTGGAAAAAATTGGATCAGTCTGTTGTCTGAGTACAAGCTGAATCCCTATGATGAACTGCAATTTGGTTTAACAAAAACGCCACAATTAGTCCTTCTCACGTTTAAAAGAAATGAAGAAAAAGACTGGATCATGGTCACAGATCCTAGTCAAGTTAGAAAGCTGATCATAGCAGATCAGACACGATCGCCACTGTCTCGCACAGATCGAGCACCGACAGTTGCTCTAGCACTGACAGGGGCAGCAACTCAGTCTGATCCAGCTGAGGATTGGGCACTGACCGCCTCAGCGGATAAGTCTGATCCACCAAAGGATCGGGCATCGATACCGGCACCTGCTCCGACACCGGCACCAGCTCTACAAGGAGCACCATCTCCGGCAGTAGCAGCGGCTTCGGCACCTGCACCAACACTTGCACTTGCATCTGCTCCGGCCCGTGCAGTTGCATCGGCAACAGACTGGGCTGCAGTTCGCACTTCATATACCAAATTCCTTACGAAAACCGACATGTCCACCTTCTTGGTAAGCATTGGCCGCCCAAGTGCTTCGTTCTTTTTTCTTTCCATGTTGTTTCACATGATTCACTATGTTGATCTAACTGTTTCGGTATGTCTTCTTGTTTGCAAACAAAGAATTCCTAGAGCAACGAGGGAGTCGTTCAACAATCCGGGCGACCGCGGCCAAGTTTCTCTTACCATGCGCAACCTTGGTGTGAATGAACCTGCTCAATATATCGTAAGTACAAAGGATGGTCGCATGATGATTGATGCTAAAGGATGGTCAAGGTTCAAATCTAAATCATATCTTATGGTAGGGGATGATGTCAAAATCGAACTTTCTCGGCAAGGAGAGCTGGTCCAAATCAATTTTGAAATTCTTCAGTAGCAGCACGCAACTGCCTAACTAATCTATCCTCCGAGAGATTTTGATGTAATAATCTGGCAGGGTGAAACAAGTGTCCTGTGTGTATAAGTAGTACGATAGTATTATTTATCACATGGTATATCGTTGATAGAATTGCAACTCTGATTGCTGGTTAGGAACTGTCGTTTGATTTCATTCCAACAGCTGCCGTGCTTTATTCAATTTTGTGTATTCGCCTTGCGACAGCATCTAAAACCAGCGCCATACCGATCGCTTGCAATATGAAAAGCGCTGAGGTAGAACACATGGGCCCCTAAACATGCAGGGTTGGCCTGCGGCCCAAAGTCCAGAACCTGGTTTCGAGAAGCACTAGCTCAGTGCAGAAGTGGCCTCCTCCTCCTGCTGTGGGTTGGGCCAAGATGAATGTTGATGCTGCGTCATCTCGCAATGGTGAAAGGGGAGCCCTGGCAGTTGTGAGCCGGGATCATACAGGCTTCTTCCTTGGAGCATCGGTACTGGTCTGCGAAAGTGTTACTGATACAGAGATCCTAGAGGCAATGGCATGTTGCGAGGGGCTATCTCTGGCTCTTGACTTAAACCTGCAACAAGTTCAGATTAGCACCGATTGTTTAGCAATAGTCAAGCATATCGAAGAGGCATACTTGGGGCCCAGCAAAGTTATTATGGACGAGATCAAGATGAAGAAGAATATGTTCCAAACCATGGAAATCATACATGAAAAACGCGAGTGTAATGTTGAAGCGCATGTGCTCGCAAAAGCTGCTACTTCTTTGCCCTGTGGACGCCATCTTTGGCTCACAGGAACCCCCGAAATTATTTGTATACCTATGACTGTTAATCTTCAATAAAGCAAATTTTATCCCTGAAAAACATCTGAGTATTATATTCTCAGCTGAACCTCCATAATGCCCGTGCGTTGCAGAGGGAGTATTTTTCTCGGCAAGGTGATCCTGTGATATAAAAGATTTGTATATTTCTTTACAGAGGGAGTATCTCTCTGTCAAAAAATATATTTATGTGTAACTAGTTACTCCGTCTTTCTACTTCCTTTTGCTGATATGTGGGGCAACCGGCAACAGGGTCCGCGTGCCATATGCACAAATTAGAGTGCACAACTTCACGGTAGACACACCCCGGTCGTAGCGCCGCAGTAATGCCCAATGAGCCATCAAATCACAACCCCCCTTTCCGGCTTTAGCAGTAAGCTAGACGGATGAAGCGGCAATATTTCACTGGGCCTGTTCTCCCTCGTCTGCTTGTTCAGAGAAAAACCCCTCTCGGCGATTGCATAGGGTTTTCTCATGGAGAACCAGGTACGAATTCTTCATCCATCCCCGATAAACCCAAGTCCCTTGGTCGCAGGTAATCCTAGGATGGCAGCCGCCGCCGTTGATGCATTTTCTTCCTACTGAATCTAGTGTGTTTCATTTGCAGTGCCCAAAGTGCGAGTACCCTACAGGTTTCTGCGCCCTCGGCGAGACGCCACACTTGTTCCTTCTCATCCTAACACAACATTTTGAAATGCGCACAGTATGTTCCTAGAATCCTCTTTTCTATCCGGGAGGGTGGTTTTTTTTTGAACATGCTGTGTTCTCATATTATTTTTCCTGCAGTGTATTATTTGCTTTGCCAGAACACATGTACTCAAGATGCTCGGCCTTGCCATAACTGAATACACTAGTTTAATGGTCACAGTGAAGACAAGCCATGGATATAAGTTCCGAGTTGGGTTCATGAACCAAGAAGATTGCTGCTTTTTTATGGCCGAACTTGGATAAACTTTCTCAAGTGTTACAGACTGAAAGTTGGCGCATGAATGTTGATGGAAATAGCAGAACCTGGTCTCATCTTCACTGCGATCTTCCACCCCGACATCATTCCAATTGTTCATCCATGTTAGTTTTGTATCTGGTTCTTGCTTGTTGCCTCGATTACTTCTTAATCCACCTATTCTGTCTAACTAATCACAATCTAACTTTAGAAGTAGCAACGAATCTCTCACGAAGATGCTACTTCTAACTCATATTTTCTTATAATTGGTGGCATGTGTAGGTTTTTCAGAGTAAAGCAGTCTACTCGTTTGTTACTCTGTAATAAATCGGCTGTTACTAATGGCACTGAAGTTGACTGGATTGACATCCACAAGTTCCTACACTTTATTGATCGTCTTGAGGTCGTTGTGGGGCGTTTCAATGGTGGAAGGCCACATGGGATATGTGTGCCACTGCTGCACTCATTGAACAGGTCCAACTATATCGAGAAACTTATGGTACGAGTTGTTTTCTGTTATATATGTTGTTCATAAACTATTGCTTATACATAGTTTTACAGTCGTGATCTTCTTGAAACAGGAACTGCCGAGTTCTATTGTTCCTATACAGATGCCTGACCATGGTCGGGTCAGACTTGCGCTTGGTCACAACATGATGTTTATGTCGACCTACTCAATTCCCCTTGGAGGTGAAAAGATACTTATTCATGGGTGGTCTCAAATAATGAAGGCCCGTCCATCTTGGAGAATAGGACAGAAGATTATGTTCATGCTTTTCCATGGCTCTAGAGCGAATATCCTGTTTATTGACCATGTTGCGAGATGAAGCCACTTTCAGAAGGTTGTGGATGCGCGGGGTGGCGCCTGGGCCTTGTCCTGGGGCTTGCCGGCCTCACCCTTGGTTAACTGTAGGCGAAGTAGCACTGTTCGAGGCGTGCTTTGTACGGTTGAACCTGTATAAGTACTCATACTACTTTCAGCTTTGGTTGTTAAGTGCCCCTGCTGGTTTCAGTTAAGGTTGTTAAGTACTATAGTCTATCGTGTTTCTTCAGTCCTGTCTTTCTCCAGCCGCCAAAACCAAACCAGCACCGGCGGGGCTGCCTGATTCCGCCTCCCATGGCTGGCTGCGCCTCAGCGCACGCATCGCCGCCCCACCGTCTCCTAAATCGTTAACGCCGACGTCCTCCGCACACTTTGGTGTGCTCGCCGTGGTGCCGCCCTCTCGCGTTGTCAACATGGTCAACAAACAACAGGAATCGGCAGAAGTACGTGGAGAGGATGACAGTAGGGGCCCACCACGTCAGTGTATGGAAAAATAAAATGCTTCCTCCTAGTGTTTTCCTGACATCTGGGACCCATGACATTGGAAGCGTATATAGTCAATAGACAAGAGAACAGCACAAGATCGGCTGACACCTGGGACGTAGCTACTCGAGCAGTATTTTTTTGTTTGGTATTGTTGAGACGGAGCAGGGTTTGAACTGGGATGTGGCCCGTCTAGCCCAGGCTTATATTTTATGTTCACCATGTGACCAGCCCAGCTATTTTTTCTTTGTGAAAATGAGCCCAGTTTAGTTTTTCTGAAGAATACCCAATCCAGGCCTACTTATTTTTCTACGCCCTGATGGGCTGCAACTCTTTCAAGCCGCCTGCAAATCTTGAAAGTAATATGAAATGGGTTGTAAATATAAAAACAGATGACAAATTGGCAATTACTTTATAGTTTCTGAATTTTATTACATTTTCAGATTCCTATTTCACTGGGCATTAACCTAATTTAAATATATCTTCAAAGTACTTTAAATCTGGTTGGACATTTCGGTATTAAAAATAGTTTGAAACCCACAGAAATATGCGAAATTGGCCCTGGCCAACAAAAAAACGACTGCAATAAATTGCATAAGAAGTTGCCCTGAGCTATATATAAATTATTAAAAAAAGAGGGAGTGGTCTGACTTGTGGGCCTGTTTAGTTGACGCGTATGCAAGATTTTTTTAGTTATTATATACGTCAACAAACCATTCTAGCAGAAGTAACCGTTGGATGTCAATCCAACGGCCGTCGTGTTTCTTCAATATCTGATCTTCTTGCTCCAGCCGCCAAAGCAGCGCTGGCGGGACCGCCTACTCCCGCCTCCCGTGGTCGGCTGTGCTGCCGCGCAGGCCTCAGCGCCCCCTACTACTCCCACCGCTGGCCAGGACATCCCTCTACTCACCCACATCCCCTGTTATTCTGCGGCGACGGCAGCCTCACACCGCAGCTAACCGGTGAACGCTCGTACTCCTCTCCGCGTGGGCATCCACTGCCGCATCTTCCTCGGCTCCGCGTCGTCCCCTTCCTATGCCTCACCATCGTCCACCGCCGTGGTGCTCTCGGCGCGGCGTGGTCAATGTGGTCAATGCCCGACTTCCATCGGAACAGTACTGTACATGGGGAGGCTGACCGCTGGGTCCACGGCAGCCGCAAGGAAGTGCCTCCTTATTACGCGCAAAATAATTATTCCTCCACCTGACAGCGGGGACCCACCAGATGGGTCACCAGTATTTTGCGAAAAAAATCATTTCCCCTTGACTGCTGGGACCCACCGGACGCACCACCGTATTTCGCGAAAAAAACGTCCCCCCCGCTGTCAGCTCGGACCCACTGGAAGTGCCTCCTTATTACGCACAAAAAATGAATACTCCCCCGCCTAGCTGGGACCCACGTTGGTGGGAGGCTGACTTGTGGGCCTACTAAGTTGATGGGGACGAGGGCTTTGTCAAC
This sequence comes from Triticum dicoccoides, assembly GCF_002162155.2. Classification (NCBI taxonomy): domain Eukaryota; kingdom Viridiplantae; phylum Streptophyta; class Magnoliopsida; order Poales; family Poaceae; genus Triticum; species Triticum dicoccoides. Next base: position 563,426,705 of record NC_041380.1, read on the forward strand.
TTAGTCAATATGAACGATTCTAGCTCCAGTGGCCGTACGATGTCCATCCAACGGCCGTAGTGCTTCTTCAACCTCTGGTCTTCTTGCTCCAGCCGCCCAAAGCAGCGCCGGTCGTGCCGCATGCTCTTGCCTCCCGTGGCCGGCTGTGCTGCCGCGGAGGCCTCACCGCCCCTACTATTCCCACCGCTGGCTAGGCCCTGCAGCGACGGCAGCCTCACACCGCAGCCGAACCAGTGAACCCTCGTACTCCTCTCCGCGTGGGCTTCCACTGCCGCGTCTTCCCCGGCTCCGCATCGTCCCCTTCCTAGGCCTCGTTGTCATCCACCGCCGTGGTGCTCTCGGCGCGGCGTGGTCAATGTGGTCAACGACCGACTTCCATCGGAAGAGTACTGTGCGTGGAGACGCTGGCAGCTGGGTCCACGGCTGCAGCAAGGAAGTGCCTCCTTATTACGTGCAAAATAATTATTCCTCCACCTGACAGCGGGGGCCCACTGAATGGGGCACCGTAATTCATGAAAAAAACGTTTACCCCTGACTGCTCGGACCCACCAGCTATATCTTCGCACGCAAGGAAGTGCCTGACAGTCGGGACCCACCTGGTCGAAGCATACGTAGCGTTGTCATTCTGGTCGCGGACGTGTACGTACATATATACTAGTCGATGTAGAGGCGCGCATGTAGCATGTACACATACGTACAATGGCCAGGGTGCAAAAAAGAAAATACGGCCACATATGTGTACATACGGGCGGGGTCTCGAACGCCTACTCGCGCATACGTACGACCAGGGCTCGTGTACATGGATGGGTCGGAATGGAGAAACAGCGTCGTCTTCGTGTTCATGGGAAGGCAACGGAATGCGTCGTGTTTATGGGGAGGCAACGGAATGCGTCGTGTTCATCGGGAGGGCTTGGACAGAACAGGCGATGGAAACGAGGCCTGGTGTACCGCAGAAAGGAGGAAACGGCCTTGTGTTCGACCGACCACGTTCGAAACGGGATCCTGTTCATCGGGAGGGGTCTGGCGTACCGCAAAATGGAGGAAACGGACCTCCTACGGTCGAAACGGGGGTCCTGTTGATCGGGAGGGGTGTGGCGTACCGCAAAACGGACGAAACGGACTTGTGTTGGAGCGCTATGGTCGAAACAGGGGTCCTGTTCATCGGGAGGGGTGTGGCGTACCGCAAAATGGGACTCCACGGGATACTGTTCATCTCCACCGTCGACCCCCTCTAGCCTCCACGAGCTACTGTTCATCCACTGTCGACCTCCTCCAGCCTCCACCTGCGACTGTTCATCCACGGGCTCCTGTTCATCCAGCCTCCATTGCGCGCTACTCCACCGGCTACTATTCAACCACCCCTCCAGCGTCTACTGTTCATCCAGCCCTTCACACCACGGGGTCCTGTTCAACCACCCCTCCACGGGCACCCCTCCACCATCTACTGTTCATCCAGTCCTCCACACCACGGGGTCCTGTTCAAC
>NC_041380.1:563428609-563499140 GCF_002162155.2 Triticum dicoccoides
CCATCGACCGGCTTCAGTTAGCAGCAGTAGCGAAGGAATCGCTCGATCGGGTTCAGTTAACAGCCATCGATCGATCGCTCGGGTTCAGTAACGCGTAGCCTGCAGTGCAATCGCTCGGGTTCAGTTAGAGCCAACGCCTCGCACACACGTGCGTACGTGTACGAGAGAAACACGCATTGCTCGGCCCCTGACCTCCCACCGTAACCGGGAACTCCCCGAAACCCCCCCTCGCTTCTACCACTATTTTTTCCGTCATGGACAGCCCAAAGAATGTCATGCAGCTGCGTCTCCGGCCCGCCCAGGACGAAAAGCCCATTTTCTGTCATGATTTTTTGTCATAGAAGTAGGATCCCACCACATCTATGATGATACCGGGTTTTGTCACAATTATCGTCATAGAAGTGTCATATGTATGACAGAATTTTTTTTCGTTCGGCCCAAAATGTCACGGATGTGTCTTTTTTTTGTAGTGACTGTCGATCACCCATTGAGTTCCACCGGAGACATAGTCCTACAATAATCAAGCTTTGGTTATAGGTACCCATTTTGCAATGGGTCCTGGTGAGTTAGCAACAAGGGTCTTGGGAACCCAAATTGTCCAAGCATAATCATCATAGTTAGTTCCAACAAATTTTGCAAAGGTATAGCCATCATCTCCTCTCATGAGAACATATGATGGATTGTTCTTGCCGGCAAAATTCTTGGGAATAGCCTTGTCCCTAATGACCTTACCATTCCCAACACCCTTCATTTCCTTTTCCTTCTCCTTGTGACCTTGCACAAACACTGCCTTTTGGGGAGGGGAAGGAGTCGGACCGATCTTCTTGTTGTTCTTCTTCTTCTTGTTCTTACCACTCTTAGATGCGGGATTAAACCCAACTCCCTCCTTGGCAACACACTCCTTTTGGTTGCTCAAGAGATCGTTTAGGTTTTTCTCCCCTTGGATGCATGATACAAGCCCTTTCTCAATTTGAGCTTTCAACTTCTTATTTTCCTCTTGAAGGGAGGTGCAATCATGAGCAAAGTTAGTCGTACAAGCATCATCATTTAAATCAATATGAGGTACGGAAGTGATATCCTTAATGGTTGTAGCTTTTAATTGAGCATAAGACTCGGTGAGAGCAATGAGGTCACCTTTGACAACCTTGGAACTAATCACAAGGAACTCATGCTCCTCAACAAGTCTTGTATGGTCAACTAGAAGTTTTTCAACTCTAACGTTAAGAGCATCTTTATTCTCAAGAGCAAGTTGCAAAGCATCGTTGGTTTTAACAAAGTCAATTTGATGAGCAGATAAGGCTTCCTCAAGTGATGCTCTTATGACACTCTCTTCATTAAGTTCGTGCTCGAGGAGATCAACTCTCTCTTTTTCCTCTATAAGGAGGTTCTCAACGTTCTCAATAAAGTCATCGCGTTCAGCGAGCGACTTAAGGAGATCGCCAAAATGAGCACGAGCTTCACCATGAAGAGTTTTCATGAAAGCCATTAAGGATTCCTCATTATTATCCACACCCTCCTCACACTCATCCTCCACTATCTCACATGAGACATTGGGAATGTAGTTGTCGGGTCTCTTGGGTTTGGACTTTGTTTTTACCTCTTTGGCCATGAGGCATCGATGAGTGAATGGCTTGTCCTCGTTTGGAGAGTCGAAGAGGCCGGTGGTGGAGGAGGAGGTAGTGGCATGCATGGCGAAGGTGGCCGTGCCCACTTGATCATCATCACCGTCATCTTCATCTCCAGACATGTATTCTTCATGAACAAGAGCCTTGTCATCCTTCCTGTTTTTAAACTTGGTGAACTTCTTCTTCTTAAGCACAAGCTTCTCGGACTTGTCTTCACGTCTCTCATATGGACAATCATGAACAAAGTGTCTTGGGCTATCATAATTGTAGCATTTCCTTCGTCCAAAAGATCTTCCTTGAAGATGCTTCCTTTGTTTGCCATGGTCCCGGAGTACTTCTTGACTAAGAGAGCCAAGTCTTCTGCAAAATCATTTGCCGGGCACGAGGCATCATTATCCTCCTCACATATCTCTTCACTCACTTCTTCCTCCCTTGAGGGTTGGCTCATCACTTTCTTGGCCTTCAAGGCAAGATTGGAGTTCTTGGTTGCTTGAGCTATTGCAAATGTTTTCTTGGACTTGGTTTCCAAAAGAACATGGGTAGAGAAGGTGGAAACAACTTGAGCCGAAGTCAACTTGTGATAGTCTGGACGTTGATGAACCATCATGACTATGGTATGTTCTGTGAGAACCATAGCATCTATGAACTTGTCCTTGATGAATTCATCATTTTCCCAAGTGCACCCAAAGGTTCTCAAGTTGAGCACAAGGGACTTCAACCTTCGGTAAACCTCTTCTACGGACTCACCCTCATTCCTCACAAAGAGATTGACTTCTTGTTTGAGCAAGGCCAATCGAGATCTTTGAATTGCTTCATCTCCTTCAAGAGCCTCCTCAAGGCAATCCCAAATTTCCTTTGCGGTTTTGAGAAGAGCAATGGAATCACTATAGTTGAGGGAGTCCTGGATTAGGGGGTGTTCGGATAGCCGGACTATACCTTCAGCCGGACTCCTGGACTATGAAGATACAAGACTGAAGACTTCATCCCGTGTTCAGGAGGGACTTTCCTTGGCGTGGAAGGCAAGCTTGGCGATACGGATATGTAGATCTCCTACCATTGTAACCGACTCTATGTAACCCTAACCCTATCCGGTGTCTATATAAACCGGAGGGTTTTAGTCCGTAGGACAACATACACATCAACAATCATACCATAGGCTAGCTTCTAGGGTTTAGCCTCCTCGATCTCGTGGTAGATCTACTCTTGTACTACCCATATCATCAATATTAATCAAGCAGAACGTAGGGTTTTACCTCCATCGAGAGGGCCCGAACCTGGGTAAAACTTCGTGTCCCTTGCCTCCTGTTACCATCCGGCCTAGATACACAGTTCGGGACCCCCTACCCGAGATCCGCCGGTTTTGACACCGACATTGGTGCTTTCATTGAGAGTTCCTCTATGTCGTCCCCGTCAGGCTCGATGGCTCCTACGATCATCGATAGCGATGCAGTCCAGGGTGAGACCTTCCTCCTCGAACAGATCTTCGTCTTCGGCAGCTTCGCACTGCGGGCCAATTCGCTTGGCCGTCTGGAGCAGATCGTAAGCTACGCCCCTGGCCGTCAGGTCAGATTTGGAAGTTTAAACTACACAGCTGACATCCGCGGGGACTTGATCTTCGACGGATTCGAGCCACTGCCGAGCGCGCCGCACTGTCACGACGAGCATGATCTAGCTCTGCCGTCGAACAGTGCCCTGGAGGCCGCATCTGCATCGGCTCCGACCCTTAATTCGGAGCCAACTGCGCCGATCGAGGATGGGTGGTTGGACGCCACCCCGAGGGCTACGACCCCAACGGCGATTGAGCCGAACGCCAGCCCCGTACTCTGCGAGACTCGTGACTCCAAGGAGCCGAACTCCTCTCCGGACTCCGAACCCTCCGCGCCCCTGCCGATCGAATCCGATTGGGCGCCGATCATGGAGTTCACTGCCACGGACATCTTTTAGCACTCGCCTTTTGGCGATATCCTGAAGTCACTGAAGTCTCTCTCTTTATCGGGAGAGCCCTGGCCGAACTACGGTCAGCAAGATTGGGGTACGGACGATGAAGAAATTCAAAGCCCACCCACCACCCACTTTATAGCCACTGTCGACGACTTAACCGACATGCTCGACTTCGACTCCGAAGACATCGACGGTATGGACGCCGATGAAGGAGATGATGAAGAACCAGCGCCTACTAGGCCCTGGAAAGCCACCTCGTCATATGACATATACATGGTGGACACCCCAAAAGAGGGAGATGGCGATGGAACAGCGGGGGATGACCCCTCCAAGAAACAGCCTAAGCGCCGGCGTCAGCGGCGCCGCTCAAAATCCCGCCAAAACAAACAAGGTGATTCCAGCACGGGAGATAATAATACTCCGGAAAGCGCCGAAGAAAACCCCCTCCAGCAAGATTTAGCACAGGAGGATGGAGAAACCAGCCCTCATGAGAGCGGCAGACAGAGAGGTCGAGGACGATAATTATATGCCTCCCTCCGAAGACGAGGCAAGCCTCGACGATGACGAATTCGTCGTGCCAGAGGATCCCATCGAGTAAAAGCGTTTTCAACGCAGGCTTATGGCCACAGCAAGAAGCCTCAAGAAAAAACAGCAACAACTTAGAGCTGATCAAGATTTGCTAGTCGACAGATGGACTGAAGTCCTTGCGGCCGAAGAGAATAAACTCGAACGCCCCTCCAAGAGCTACCCAAAGCGCAGGTTCCTACCCCTATTAGAGGAGGAAGCACTTGATGCGGCCGACCGGCTACCTCGTGGTCGCGACAGAGAGGCCTCTCGGCCCTCCACTCAAGCCGCACACCGTACCAAGGCACGGGAATATGCGCCAGACTTACGAGACATGTTGGAGGACAAGGCAAGGCAAACAAGATCGATCTACGGATCGCGTGGGCGCCCCACGGCTCGAGACGGTAACCGTCACGCCGGCCACAAATTCGGCGTGGCAGAACACAGTAGACAAGGCTCATTGGAGCTACGTCACGATATAGCCCAGTACAGAGGCGCCACACACCCACTCTGCTTTACAGACGAAATAATGGATCATCAAATCCTCGAGGGTTTCAAACCCGTAAACATCGAATCATATGATGGCACAACAGATCCTGCGGTATGGGTCGAGGATTATCTCCTTCATATCCACATGGCCCGCGGCGATGATTTCCACGCCATCAAATACCTCCCACTCAAGCTTAAAGGACCATCTCGGCATTGGCTTAACAGCTTGCCAACAAGATCAATCAGTTGTTGGGAGGACCTGGAAGCCGCATTCCTCGACAATTTCCAGGGCACTTATGTGCGATCCCCAAACGCCGATGACCTAAGTCACGTAATTCAGCAGCCAGAGGAATCGGCCAGGCAATTCTGGACACGGTTCCTAACAAAGAAAAATCAAATAGTCGACTGTCCGGACGCTGAGGCCCTAGCAACCTTCAAACATAATATCCGTGATGAGTGGTTGGCCCGACACCTTGGACAGGAAAAGCCAAAATCTATGGCAGCACTCACGACACTCATGACCCGCTTTTGCGCGGGAGAAGACAGCTGGCTTGCTCGTAGCAACAATGTGACCAAGAACCCTGGTAATTCAGACACCAGGGACAGTAGTGGCAGGTCGCGTCGCAACAAGCAGAAGCGCGGCATTAACAACGACAATGCTGAGGATACGTCAGTTAATGCCGGATTCAGAGGCTCTAAATCCGGTCAGCGGAAAAAGCCATTCAAAAGGAATCCTAGGGGCCCGTCCAGTTTGGACCGAATACTCGACCGCTTGTGCCAGATACATGGCACCCCCGAAAAGAAAGCCAATCACACCAACAGGGATTGTTGGGTGTTCAAGCAGGCAGGCAAGTTAAACGCCGAAAATGAAGACAAGGGGCTGCATAGCGATGACGACGAGGAGCCCCGGCCGCCGAACAATAGTGGACAGAAGGGTTTTCCCCACAAGTGCGGATGGTGAACATGATATACGCAACCCACGTCCCCAAAAGGGAGCGGAAGCGCGCGTTAAGGGACGTATACGCGGTAGAGCCAGTCGCCCCAAAGTTCAACCCATGTTCCTCCTGCCCGATCACCTTTGATCGAAGGGACCATCCCACTAGCATCCGTCGCATTGGTCCTAGACCCAATCATTGACGGATTTCATCTCACTAGAGTCCTTACGGACGGCGGCAGCAGCCTGAACCTGCTTTACCAGGATACAGTGCGGAAAATGGGCATAGATCCCTCGAGGATTAAGCCCACCAAAATGACCTTTAAAGGCGTAATACCAGGTGTAGAGGCCAACTGTACAGGCTCAGTCACATTTGAAGTGGTCTTCGGATCTCCGGATAATTTCCGAAGCGAGGAGTTAATCTTTGACATAGTCCCATTTCGCAGTGGTTATCACGCACTGCTCGGGCGAACCGCATTCGCTAAGTTCAACGCGGTACCGCACTATGCATACCTTAAGCTCAAGATGTCAGGCCCTCGAGGAGTAATTACGGTCAATGGAAACACCGAACGCTCTCTCCGAACGGAGGAGCACACGGCGGCCCTTGCAGCGGAAATACAAAGCAGCCTCTCCAGGCAGTTCTCCAGTCCGGCCATTAAACGACCGGACACCGTCAAGCGCACCCGATGTAACCTACAACAAGATCACCTGGCACGATCCAAGAAGGCGTAGCAATGCGGCCCCAACCCCAACCCCCGCAAAAAGGCGACGCCAGTACTTCGCGTCCATAACTACGCCCTAGAGATACCATGGGTACAGGGGGAGGGGCACCATCACGACACGCCTAAAAATACGGTTTAAACCATACCAGGGGCTGCCAATTTTTTTTATTTTTATTTTTCTCTTACTTTCAGGACTCCATCCTTCGGAAGGCCTGTTCGGCATTTCAATTGCCACACAAACGATGCAAGAACCAGGGAAGCAGACAAGCCACGCCGCAGTACGAAACTCCCAGGTGGTCTCTATCACGAGCAGTATACCTGTTCCGCATACTATTCCGCAGCTTGCCCCTGGAACGGACATGTTAACTAGTCCAACCTTCCACTTATCGCATTATTTGTATCGTTCTGCTTTGATCGCAGCCCTTTTTAATAAACGATGCATAGCTTTCGTCTATTTTTTCATTACCTTTATTCTTTTTATGTATGTTCCTTAACGACATGTTGCACCCGTACACGTTGGTAGGGCCAAAATACGCCAGGGGCTTTAGTACCCCTCAATATGGTGTGAGAAGTCCGAACACTTTAACAAGTGCAGCACCCCGAACTTATAGCATTATATGCATCGGCTCCGAATCATGTCTTGGGTCAATAGTTGGGTTTGCCCGGCTCCTATGTTTTGGTGCCTTACGTTCCGCTATATCGGCTAAGGTAGCACTAGGAGAACCACTGCGATTGTGCCCCAGTTGAGCTGGGCCGAGCACCTCAGTGGAGAAAGCTAAAACTGACTGTCATGATGAAGCGAGAGCTGGTCGCTGTTCGAGAGGTTTTTCGAGTCCCTAAAGACTTATGCCGCTTAGGGCGAGGAGCCGGCTCTGTCCGGCCAAGGCGTGGATAGCGCCCCGAACTCGGTCTTCCGAATACCAGGGGCTTCGCCGAAATTTAAAATTATAGAATTCTATGGCTAAGTGAGAGTGTTCACGCATTATAGTCCGATTGCCTTGTTCGTTGGGCTGAGCGCCTCCCTCGAAGGACCCAAACATGGGAAAAAGAGCGCTCAGGTTTATCCCCGAACACCCCAGCACTAGCGGCATGGGGGCAGAAGCCGACGACTCGCCATCTCTCAGAATTGATAAACTGCCGCACAGAAGGTAATATTTTAAATTCCAACAGCATTGCTTAGCGCATATAAACAAGTTTTCAGCGCACAGGATAAAACGAGCAAGTTTCACTCAAAAATTACATCCCTAGAACATTCATCCGCCACAAGGCGGGCACCCTTCAGAACATCCTTATAGTAATTCTCGGGCTTGCGATGCTCTTTCCCCGGCGGTGGCCCGTCCTTCACCAGCTTCTCCGCATCCAGCTTGCCCCAGTGCACCTTCGCACGGGCAAGGGCCCTACGGGCACCTTCAATGCAGACGGAGCGCTTGATGACTTCGAGCCTTGGAAAGGCCTCCACCAACCGCCGCACCAGCCCGAAATAGCTCCCAGGCAGAGCCCCTCCAGGCTACAACCGAACAATGAGGCCCTTCATGGCCTATTCGGCCGCCTTGTGGAGCTCGACCAGTTGCTTCAGCTGGTCGCTCAGGGGCACGGAGTGTCCGGCCTCAGTATACTAAGACCAGAACACCTTCTCTGTCGAGCTGCCCTCCTCGGCTCAATAGAATGCGGCGGCATCGGATACACTCTGGGGAAGATCTGCGAACGCTCCTGGAGAGCTCCGGATTCGGGTAAGTAACAAGTAACTCACGTTTATGTGTTTGCTTTGCATAAAGAATGCCTTACCCACCGCTATCTTCTTCACCTCATCCAACTCCTGGAGGGTCTTCTGGGATTCGGTCTTGGCAGACTTGGCGTTTTCAATAGCCACCGCGAGCTCGGACGCTCGCGTCTTTGAGTCAAGCTCCAAACTCTCATGTTTTTCCATGAGAGCCTGGAGCTCTTGCCGCACCTTGCCAACCTCGGCCTCATACTTCTCCCACTCGGTGCGCTCCGAGGCCGCCCTCTTCTCAGCCTCGACCAGCGCCTGCTTAAGGGTCGCCACTTCAGACGTGGCCCTAAAATAGCCACGATAATCCTGTCATTCTTTGCAATTGCACCTTTTTATATATATTTAAAAACATGGTATTTCTTACCTTCATTGTCCTCGAGCTGCTTCTTGGCACGCCCGAGCTCTTGCTCGGACCGCTCGAGGTTCTGCTTTAGTGTGTCCACTTCCGCAGTCGGTGCGGCGGACGCAAGCAGGGAAGCCTGCATATGCATATTGACTCATTTTTGTTAGACTCCTACGAATTCTTTTTGATCCTCTATTCGGCTTTTCTTCCCGAACGCCAAACAGAGCATCAGGGGCTACTGTCTATGCGGTACTATTATTTACACATTCTTTACTTACCTCAAAGCCTGTCAAAAGGCTAGTACAAGCTTCAGTCAGTCCGCTCTTGGCGGACTGAACCTTCTGGACCACCGCACTCATAATAGCGTGGTGCTCCTCGTCGATGGAGGCGCCTTGGAGCGCCTCCAACATATTGTCCAGCGCCTCCGGTTGGACGGGGGCCGCCGGCACGGTGGACTTGATCCTCTTGGAAGGAGGTCCCCCGCCGGACTCTGGAACCTTTGAAGGTTCCGGAGCGGTGTCTGGCCTAGAGCCGGACTTGGAGCCCTGAGGGGTTTCATCCCCTTTACTCCTGGAGTCCGGGAGGTCGCCTTGCGACGCCTCCAGGACCACCTACTCCTGGCTTGGAACCTGTTGGGACAACACTTCTGTGTCGTCCGTAGGGCGGGGGAAGGAAGCCGTCGGAAGCGAGTTCACATCCGACGAGTCCAGTGAGCCACTCGACGACGCGTCGAGCCGGTCTTTGGGTGGGCTGCATAAACATATTCGACGTAAGGGAAAGATGTGCAATAAACGAATACTATGAATTACTCTGATATCCGGATACTTACGATTTTGCCAGGGGCTTGGCCCTGGGCTGCCACTCCTCTCTGCCGTCGGTGTCGGTGGAGTAGTCCGGAGGAAGGGTTTTCCCCTTCTTGGACCCTCCGGCCTCCCCAGAGAGGGCGGCCTTCCTTTTCTTCTCTCCTCCCGCTGGAGGGGGAGAGCTCTCCTCTTCTTCCTCCTCGTCTTCACGGGAGGAATGCGCCTCGGAACCATCGGATGATGGATCCGACACCTCCTGGCGCCGGGCACTCTTTCGAGTCCCCGCGGCCTTTTTCGCGGCCTTCTTCTCCGACACCACATAGGGTGCCGGAACCAGCAGCTTCGCCAAGCGAGCATCCGCTGGGCCTTCGGGCAAAGGAGCCGGACAGTTGATTTGTCCGGACGTCACCTGCCAATCCTGTAAAAGGCAAGGGAGCTTAGATCCCACATGGAGTCAAACTATGAAAAACTGATACCCTATAAAAGGAAAAAAATAGCTTACCGCGAGAGCGTGACGCTGCGCACTGAATTCACGATCCTCGGTAGCGGATGCGGGAGCCTCGGTGCCTTTGAAAAGCACCTTCCAGGCATCTTCGTACGTCGTGTCGAAGAGCCTGTTCAGAGTTTGGTGCCGCGCCGGGTCGAACTCCCACAGGTTGAAAGCCCGTTGTTGACACGGGAGGATCAGGCGGATGAGCATAACCTGGACTACGTTGACAAGTTTGAGCTTCTTGTCCGCCAGGGTTTGGATGCATGTTTGGAGTCCGGTCAACTCTCCTTTTTTACCCCAAGACAGGCCCGTCTCCTTCCAGGAGGTGAGCCGTGTAGGGGGTCCGGATCGGAACTCGGGGGGTGCGACCCATTCGGCGTCGCGCGGCTCGGTGATGTAAAACCACCCCGATTTCCACCCCTTCAGGGTCTCCACAAAGGAGCCCTCGAGCCATAGGACGTTGGCCATCTTGCCAACCATGGCGCCTCCGCACTCCGCCTGGTTGCCGTGCACCACCTTCGGCTTGACGTTGAAAGTCTTGAGCCATAGGCCAAAATGGGGGCGGATGCGGAGGAAGGCCTTGCACACGATGATAAACGCCGAGATGTTGAGGACGAAGTTCGGGGCCAGATCGTGGAAATCCAAGCCGTCGTAGAACATGAGCCCCCGGACAAATGGGTGGAGAGGGAAGCCCGGTCCGCGGAGGAAATGGGGGAGGAACACCACCCTCTCATGGGGCCTAGGGGTGGGGATGAGCTGCCCCTTTTCAGGGAACCGGTACACGATGTCGTTAGACAGGTATCCGACCTTCCTCAGCTTTTTGATATGTCCCTCCGTGACGGAGGAGACCATCCACTTGCCTCCCGCTCCGGACATGGCTGGAGAAGGTTGAGGTGGGGAGTGCGGACTTGGGCGCTAGAGCTCGAGTGCGCAAGAATGGATAGGCGAAGGAGGAAGAAGGCATAGGTGAAAAGGTGGATCCTTATCCCCTTATATGGAAGGACGCAACTACATGTCCCCACCAGCCTGGTAAAACTCGCTTATCTCCAAGCGCCGTAATCAATGGCGTGGTTGGGTTACCCACGCCCGTATTGATGAGAATCCCGGGATAAGGGGACACGATCTCTGCTTTAACAAGACGTGCCAAGGAAATCGCCTCGCATAACGCACTGAGGTGGGATAATGAAATGACTCGGATAAAGGCTTGGCCGTGGTGTGTCACGCTACGGAATACGTCAGCAGATTAGATTGGTGTAAATATTATTCTCTCTACGGCAATATGTGGAAACTTATTTTGTAGAGCCGGACACTATCTTTGTGCTCAAAATCTTCTATGAAGTACTTGGAGGAGGAACCCGCCTTGCAATGCCGAAGACAATCTGCACGCCGGACTCGTCATCATTGAAGCCTGGTTCAGGGGCTACTGAGGGAGTTCTGGATTAGGGGGTGTTCGGATAGCCGGACTATACCTTCAGCCGGACTCCTGGACTATGAAGATACAAGATTGAAGACTTCGTCCCGTGTCCAGGAGGGACTTTCCTTGGCGTGGAAGGCAAGCTTGGCGATACAGATATGTAGATCTCCTACCATTGTAACCAACTCTATGTAACCCTAACCCTATCCGTTGTCTATATAAACCGGAGGGTTTTAGTCCGTAGGACAACATACACATCAACAATCATACCATAGGCTAGCTTCTAGGGTTTAGCCTCCTCGATCTCGTGGTAGATCTACTCTTGTACTACCCATATCATCAATATTAATCAAGCAGGATGTAGGGTTTTACCTCCATCGAGAGGGCCCGAACCTGGGTAAAACTTTGTGTCCCTTGCCTCATGTTACCATCCGGCCTAGACGCACAGTTCGGGACCCCCTACCCGAGATCCGCCGGTTTTGACACCGACAATAGTCTTTAGTCACTGCGTTGCGAAGCATGTTGTGTGCGGTAGCATTGAGTTGATCATCAACTGCTTCCCTTGGAGTGAGATTCATTGGGTCCTTGGGGCTGAATCCATTGACCACAATCCACCACAATTGAGTTGAAGCACTGCGCATGTGAGACTCCATATCTAGCTTCCACTTAGCAAACGCATTAGCTTTCAAAGGGGGCGGAGGCCCAACAGGATTAATGCGGGGATGTTGCAAGGGTTGAGGAGAGTAAAAGGGTTCCATGACATTGTACTGGGGAACTTGAGTACGAGCCGGGGAAGCAAGAGGTTCCTTCGAGTCATCCGCATCATGAACCTCATTTGGGTTAAACGAGTTTGATGCGGACGTTGATGGCTTTAGGCGAGCATCAATTTCCTCCTTGACCAAGGCACGAACCTCTTTCAACATAGAGACTTTGAGGTCCGCAAACATTGAAAGAAGATCGGCCGTGGTCAAGGGGACATTCGGGTTAGTAGTAGCAGCAGGAGCAACGACCGGAGCACCAAGTGTCTCAGTCGCGGTGGGGGGTTGGTTTTGACCATCCCCCGCAACGGATAGGCCACCTCCCTCATTCCCTAGATCGACCATATCCTCTAAGGTTGTAAAACTTTATATTAGAGCACGAGGCTCTGATACCAATTGAAAGGATCGATACGGTCGACTAGAGGGGGGGTGAATAGGAGACTACAAATTTTAATCTTTCTTGTAGATTTTAAGGCTTAGCGGATAAAAGAGTTCACTAGATATGCAACTAGGTGAATGGAACCTATATGACAAGCAAGCTCCAAGAAGAAAAGCTAGGCAACAAACTACTTAGCAAGCCAACAAGCATACAACAATAAAGAAATGTGCGGGAAAGGATTAACCACAAGTGAGACGAGGACGCGGATTTTAACCCGAAGTTCACTCTTCCTTGGGGAAGAGCTAATCTCCGTTTGGAGCGGTGCCGGAGCCAAAGCTTGCGGAATGCCACCAAAGGCTCACCGTATTCTCCTTCGAGTCACCCCCAACGGATGAGCCTCGAACCACTCGGGGTTGGTCTTGAAGGCGACCACCACACCTTTACAAACTTCTCCGGAGCACACCACAAGCAAGGAAGCTTCCGGAGGAACCTCTAACCGCCTAGGATCCCAAGCTCCAAGAGTAATAAGTCAATGGGGAAGAAACGTTGCGGGGAACGCGATTTGGTTTGGTCAAGTTGTAGATCGGGTCTTGCTCTCCCAATCCCCAAAGTTTCAACAAGTTTGGGTGGAGGGATTGAGAGTATTGAGCAAAATGGGGTGTAGCAATGGTGGAGCTCAACAAGACATTAGGGTTAGGGGTTGGAGGAGGAAGAAAGGCCTTTTTATAGTGTTCATGTGAGGGTGGGAATTTCTGCCCGTTGGACCCCGTGCGCACGGGCTAAGTCAGCCCCGTGCGCACGGGGTATCCAGAGACAATCGCACCACCCCGTGCGCACGGGGGTCAAAAGACCACGTGCGCACGGGGTATCTAGATAGTTACGCAGTACCCCGTGCGCACGGGAGTCAAAAGACCCCGTGCACACGGGGTACCCAGAGAGTTACCCAGTACCCCGTGCGCACGGGGGTCAAAAGACCCCGTGCGCACGGGGTACCCAGTAACTTACTGTTGCAACTTTCTAAGTACCACAGCACACACACTAGGTTCATATGAGGTGGTTGGAGTGGGAAGGGTAAGATAGTAAGGCTCGGCAAAGGCATTCCCACACAACATTTGTCCACACAGACCCCTCTTAATAGTGCGGTCTTTCCTACGACTCGAAGCAAACCAAAACTAAACCTTCGAAGCGTTGATAGACCACGCCTTTGTCCTTTTTAAAATGGGGGGGGGGTCGCACATCTCCATCGCGGGCATTTAGAACCAATAACCTGAGATAAACTTTAGCAACCGATATTAGTTCAACTAACCACATTGTCATCACACCAAAATATAGCTTAAGTGCCATTAGCACTTTCACTAGCCATGGAGCATTGGATGCTAACCGGATAATATGGACTTGGAAGGATCTGGTCGGATTCGACATAGTCGGATCCGAGTCGAGAGAAGATCTGAGTCAGACAGACCCAACTATGAGACGCAGCGATATGTCATCTGTGAGTCTCTAGTACAACATATGTTCTATGCCCTAAGACCTGAGCTGACGCATGTACACTGGATGGTGACAGACTTTCTTTGGGCCGACCAAACGCTACTCCATGACTGGGTAGTTACAAAGGTAGGTTTCAGGCTTGTCCAGACCCATGCTGCGAGACATGGTCGAGCAAGATGGGATTTGCCCCTCAGACCAGGAGAGATATACTCTGCGCCCCTCGTGTGATCCGACCAAGATAAGCATGGCCATGCGACAAGGATTATGAGATAATCCGGATAGTGGTCGACATCACTGGAACGAGAAAGAGGTTGGGCTAGCACAAGGATGACAGACTCGCTTTGAGCTCGACAACATATATTGTGTGGCGAAAGGAATGGAAGTATGATGTACATGTTCGCTAACCAGCTTCATAGTCTGCTTGGTGTTCGGCATGCCTTGCTAGAGGCCGCTACCAACCGTGCAGTTCGGAGTTGATCCGAACTGCGACCACGCGGACTTGAACCTAAGGGGTCGCGCGCTTAAGGGAAGGAACCTACGAGGTCAGATCCGAGGACACTGGTCGGATGTGATCTGAACTGTATTCAGACTGTGGCCGAGTAGACTTATGGGCTTTAGAGTCCGTGCGAGGCCCAAGTGTTGAGCCCGCGACGGACGCGTATATATAGTGGAGGTGCCGCACACTCAGGCGGTTGATCGCTTTGGCGCTGTCACTAGGGTTTGCATGTGTTGCGAATAGACACCTCCACTCGCCGCCGGTTGTGTGATAGGACCTAGCAGTCTGCCACACGACGTTCCTCCTGCACGCACGGATACCGTTAGAGGCGGTGCACTTGCGCTGCTCCGGTGAACCTGTACGTGGGAACCGACCACCGGTTGTACGAGGGAGATCGGACGAGGAGGAGACGATCCACGCGGACGCGCTGCCCCAACTCTTCTTCCGCTGCACGGCACTGCGCGTCTAGTGGTAACGAACTGTGATCCATCTCCCGTAGCATGTTCTTGGTTGTTCTGCGCGTAGGAAATTTTAATTTGCAGTCGACGCACCCTACCGTAGATCCCATCAGTAACTTCCATGTATCACCATGGAGAACTCAAACTGATGAACCAAATGCAATGGCAAGGGCACACGGAGTGTCCAAATCCTTCTCTCTCAAATCCCACCAAAGCAACTAATGCTAGGTAGGAAAATGAGAGGAAGAACAAGAAGGAGAGCACCAAGAACTCCAAGATCTAGATCCAAGGGGTTGCCCTCACATAGAGGAGAAAGTGATTGGTGGAAATATGGATCTAGATCTCCTCTCTCTTTTCCCTTAAAAACTAGCAAGAATCCATGGAGGGATTGAGAGTTAGGAAGCTCAAAGAAGGTCAACAATGGGGGAAGAACACGAGCTTAAAGGATAAGGTTCAATGGGGAAGAAGACCCCCTATTATAAGGGAGGAGACAATCCAACTGTTACCCCCGCTCAGCCCCGCACAGGGCGGTACTACCGCTGGGGGGGGTACTACCGTTGTGGCCAGCGATACTACCATTCCACCTCGTGGTACTGCCGCGCAGTGAGAAGAGAGCGGGAAGCAGAGCAGGACCTGGACCCAGTGTGGTACTACCATGGTGATAAGGGCGGTACTACCGCCTCTACTGCCGCAGCTAGTGCCGCAAAACCCGACACGAGAGGAGAACCCTCGAATCGAGGCGGTAGGAGCACGGAGCCGCAGCGGTACTACGGCTGAGAGCTCCAAGCGGTACTACCACTGTGGAGCGGTACTGCCGCTTGTAGCTCTTGAGCGGTACTATCGCTGGGGTTCGCGGTACTACCGCTGGGACCAGATCTCAGGGAGAAGGCTGCAAGGGAGCCTTCAACGAAGGGGAAAGGCTCACAGGGTGCAGAGGGGATGTGTACGTGATGAATCCACCCATACTTTTCTGAAACAGATCCCATAAAACCAGAACTGCCATAACTTCTGCAAAAGAGCTCCGAATTGAGCAAACTCAAGCTTGTTGGATACAAGACGATGAGTAGCATCAAAACAGTGAAGAGGCATAACAAATGGAGTGAAACCTCCAACAGAGAAGAACAGGCATAACCTCCAACATTGAAAACATCGTAGAAGATGCAAATGAACTCCGTTTTCGATGAACTCGAGCTTGTCATCAAGATGACCATAAGCTCCAAAACTCTCAAAGAGAACCAAACAAGAACCAAGAAAGATGATGCAAGGATGCAATGGTTTGAGCTCTCTACGAACGATACGATCAAGCTACTCATTGAGAGCCCCCCTTGATAGTATGGCAATCGATCCTATAACCCGGTCTCTCAACTACCACTAGGAGACTGGTAAAATAGAAAACATATCAAGGGGAAACATTTGTCTTGCACATAGTCCACTTGAGCTAGATGATGACGATCTTGACTTCCTCAAGTTGGACCACCTTTATTGATTGTGTTGGCTCGATGAAGACTAGTTGATTGCTCCCCCATACTCCATTATGGGTGAGCCACTCTTCGGCTCATCTTCGTAAATCCATTGTTACCATAATGGATGGCAAGCTTCAAGCATTTGATATCTTCATGATGCTCCACTTGAACTTGCACATTGCAACCATACCATGGGATCACTTGATCCCTCAGTACATCTTGTATGCTTTGTGTGTTGATCAACTTGATTCATTCTTGACTTAATCTTGATCAACCTTGAATCTTTCCAATTCTCTTCATTTGGATGATGTCTTGAAGGTAGACATGAATGATTACACAATCTTCTTCTTCAAGACATGCTTGCAATAAGCTCAACACTCACATGACCAATCTTTGGATAATTCCTTGAGTAGCAACTTGGTCAACACGAACTCTCCTTGAAACCAACACATGTACTCCAAGAAAAGCCTATGGACAAAACCTTCAAATATAACTCAAGGCAACCATTAGTTCATAGAGATTGTCATCAATTACCAAAACCAAACATGGGGGCACCGCATGTTCTTTCACTATGGGTAGTACCATAAATTCTATGTACAAGTGGAGTGACAAAACATTTGGCAACATTGCGATGGAGCCCCCAAAACCATGCAATCAAATTGTACAGCTGGTGTATATGAATGCATATGAAGTAAATTCAAATAGTGGACGACTGAATGAATGAATTATTATATAAGGAAGAAATCTCGTGGTTCTAGAGGTCCCCGATTGCATGGTTTAAAGAGAGATATTTTCAGAGGAAGGCTGAGGGCAAGGAAGAACAAGATTCGCAAACTCACAGATGAATCCGGAGCTACCTTCTCATGAGGAAACCATGCAAACTATGGTCATGTCATACTTTCTCTACTCCTATAAAGACTCGGTTGGTGATGATGGTGTGTCTGCCACCCGTCATTTCTGACCATCAAATCTGCATATAATGATGGTGAGGTAAGTTGTGGCATTTTGGCAACAAGACCCCACTTCTCTGCTCCAATTTGCAGAAAACTCCTTAGTATCTTGAAAGTTGAAACCAACCACATCTCTCTCGCCTCATCAAAACAGCCACGAGGAATATATTTTGAGTGAAACGTAATACGAGTATACTTTTAGTGATATATATATATATATATATATATATATATATATATATACCAAAACTAGAGTGTTTTTCTTTCAAGTTTGTGAACATGTATTATTCTACTTTGGATCCATTGCAATGCACGGGCACATTTGCTAGTAAGAACTTATTCATGACAGATATGAGAACCTTGTTGCATCTCATGTTGTTGTTCTTTTTGAGCCATCTATTTCTGACGAGGCCAACACTAAGCTTTGTGAGGAATTTTGAGCCATGTATTACTGACGCTTGCTCTATTTTTATCTATTGATCTACTTGTATCGCATTTGCTTTTATGGATCTTACTCGGGATTTTCAACGTCTTGATCTACCACTGCATGATATTGTGCGAATAATGCCTACCAAGCTCCTCTATAAGCCTGTTGTGTGTAGGTGTGAGATTGGACGAGATCCCATACCAATTGCACTCTCTTCACATTTCAGGATGAACGATCACTTGATCCATTTTCAACATCGGGAAGATGTAAGTTTTTTATAGTTCTTTTCAATCTCTACTCACAATTTCCTTGAGTGTTGTGATGTATAGGGAAGGCATATCTCATCGAATCTTTGACAACCAAGAGGATGTAAACAATCACCAAGCTTCATTATTTCGGACTTCAACGGGCTATGGAAGACACACTTTAAGGCTTTGAATGAGCACACTGAGCACATTGCCACCGACATGCATCAACCTTAAGCTCGAATGAGGGACTATCTAGACGCCAAGATGGACGCGCAGATGGCTCAAATTCCTGACATGTTTGACAAGTGCAAGTATTCATAATCTTCGTCCTCCTCAAGAAGACAATCAAGTGGACACTCATCCGAGCTACCATCCCATGCAAGTACACAACGATATCAATGTCGTCATCATCAACGCCGAAAATATTATCAACATTCATGGCAATGGATTCTAAGGTCACATTCTTGATCATCACCCTCACTGACGTGAAGATCAAGAGCAACAATATGCCTTCGACCGCCAAATGCATCCAAATGAAGAATGGAGTCGACAACAAGAGGATTATCATCAAGATGAAGAACGGGAGGCACATCGGCAAGAAAGAAGAACATCATTTGGAGCAAGCCAGTCAAGCGCAACGAGATCTCTGTGATGCTACTTACAACCTTCAAGAGCTCAATCGAAGGGCAAGAGAAGAGTGCCAAGACGAAGAGGCTCGCATCAAGCACCGTCACAAAATGAGGTGTGTGGTGAACACACCTTTTCCCCATGCCAAGAAAAATAATAAAGAGTGCAAAGACTACCGACCTCCTCAACGTCAACCTCACAACAACCAAAAAGGTGAAACACACTTCTCGGTCGCTGCTTCTACAAGTTCATGTGTTTTTAAAAGTTTGCTCCGTTGAGATAGGCCCAGAGGCGGTAACCAGCTTTGCCCACGGCACACCGCCAATAGATGCGGGAAGAAGACTTCGACACCCCCAAGAATTTGAATGTATTTTTCAGTTTATGTAAGGACGTTTTGGTCTTTGCTACTTAATATTAGTATTGTCTCTATGTTTTTTTAATTTTAAATTTGTTTCTAAAATAGCAATTGAATTTAAGTTTTGAAAGCTAGACCCGGTGAATTTCTACCTTTTCTGTGTAGCTAAAAAAAGGGTGAGATTTATTTAGAAAAATAAGTAGAATTTCAATTTCTAAGCAAAGCCAAACTAACTAGCAAACACTGTTGGGCCTTTGGAGCCTGTCCCTTAAGGTGGGCTCAAAAGATGAGCCAGATTTATGAAGGACAAACCCATAAAAGATTGTCATGGTCTTCCATTCGTACTGGGAATGACTAATTAGGGGTACTCCGACGAGGCACTTCCCTGCGCATGAGAGCACATGAGCCCTTCACATGGTGTGTCCAGCCATCGCCACATGTCACACACTGACGCACCTTGCAAGGGGATTTTTTTTGTTTGTTTTTGCTGGTTTTCAGATTTTGCTTGAATTTTTCTAGGTTTTCTTGAACTTTTTAGGTTTTCTGGATTGTTTGCTTTTTTGTGTTTTCGTTTTCTTAAATAAGTTTTATTGCTTTTCAAAATACGCATCGAACATTAATACATGTTTTACATTTGTTAAATAAATGTTGAACATTTTTGAAGGTTTGTTATATGCACGCTAAACAATATTAATTCATTTAAAATATTTTTCTAATAAACGGTCAACATTTTTTAAATAGGCCTTGCGTGTTTTTTGAATACATGTTGAACATTTAAAATACACAGTGAACAACTTTAGAATACGTGGTGAACATTTTTCTTCTTCTTTGGCAGCTAGTCGCCATTTGTGGCTAGGGACTCCCACGACCCCATGTAATTCCAGTAAACCGTACTCCTAGCTAATAAAGTGGGGGTTTGCCGCCCACCAGCGAACTAGCGCTCACGCGCCTGCCAATCTTCGCTGGTCTTTTCTCATCTGACATTTTCTACCATTGATCTGTTGTCCTAGGAAAAAATCAGCTGGTTTTCTATGACGCTTCTGAAAAAAATGTAAAACCCCCAAAAGTTTACATGTTTAAAAACTCTGTGAAAAAGATGTTAACTGAAAAAGTTCACAAATTTGAAAAAAGTCCACGAATTTGGAAAAGTTCACTACTTTGAAAAAGCTCATGAGTTTTTAAAACTGTTCATGATATTTTAAAAATTTTGGGCTTTTAAAAATAGTCCACGAATTTTTTTTTAAAAAAGAAAATTTGAAAAGGTTCATTAAATTTAGAAACATGATTTTAAAAAGTTTATCAGTTACAAAAAGAAAAAAGGAAAAAAAATAAATAAAAGAAAAAAAATCAAACAACACCCATCCTAAAAAGCAAAGAAAAACCGCCTGAAAAAGCAAGAGAAAACACTATATGGGCCGACCCACTACGAAAGCATCCCCGAGGGGTATGGGCGATGTGTACCTAATGTACTATGGTTGGCGCTATAAGCGCTGAATAGGAGTTAACGTTAGTAGTTATTAGTGCCGCTGGCTAAAGATGAGTATGAGTGGACCAGCCCAATAGGTGAGCGAAGCCATGCACGACGTCAGCGAACGATAGTGCCATCTCGGGAAGAGCGACTTATAGACGCTCCCGATTCCCGACACGCCTATGTCTCGCTTGTAGCAAGACCGACGGATGTGTCGGCTACAATGCCGGGTTAATAAGGCCAGGCCCGGCTTGCAAGATGCGTACAAACCGGTGTAGCCCTCGCTAGCTAGTAATTCATAGCTGATCACGAGCACATATGCTCCCTTGTGAATAGTAAACTCAAAAACAATGACAAAGTATTTAAAAATCTAAAAATTTTGCACATAAAAATGAACAAGTTTATAAGGGCGTGCAAAATTTCATGGCACTTTGACATTGGAGGAGCTAGGGACAGAAAAAACAAAATAATTGCTCCAAAATAATAATAATAAATGAACCCTTCGCAAAATATCATTTTTTTCAGAGCTCTTCCAATGGCAAATTGCCCCGAAATTGTGCACACACCTATAAAACCTTGTGCATCTTTGGAGTCAATCTGTTTTTGTTTTTGTTTATTTTCCCTAGCACAGACACGCCAGCTAGATTCTATAAGCTAGTAAATACATACGACTCTTCTTGGACTTTTTTTACCTTTATACTTATATATATTAAAAAATGTTCTCATAAGGAGTAAAATATATTTTAAAATATTTGTGTTTTATAAGTTTTCTAAAAAGTATTCTTCATGTATTAAGAAATGCTCATATAGATCAACAAAAGTGTTCACACATTTTTAATCAAAGTTTCATGACATTGAAAAAATATTGGTACCATTCAACAATATTTTCACATATTTAAAAAATCGATTATGTCATTATTAAAAATGTTATGTTTTAAAAAAAAATGCGCATCTTTAAAAATTTCAAAGATTTTAAACATTTAAAAGAAAATTTTCACATGTTTAGAAAATGTTCACGAAAGTGTAAACATTTGTTCTCACAATTTTTTAGGAAAATGTTCTTGACATGTAAAAGAAATCTATAACCAGTCAAAGATGTTCACATGTCCTAAAATGATCAGAAAAACGTAAAAAAATCATACATTTTGTATGAAAATATTTCATGAGATGTGAAATAATATCCACTCTTTTTAACTAAAACATTTGAAAAAATGAAGAAGAAACCAGAAAATGTAGAAAAAGTGGAAACATAAAAAACAAAATGAAAAAAATTATAAAAATAAAAACCCTAAATAAAACCAATAGAAAAATTAGAACAATATATGTAATGAAAAATCAAATGAAACCTCCCTCAAACCAGGCGAAAGGTTCCTAAAACCGCTTGCTGGAAGGTTCCCCAAACTGGTCGTAGTAGGTCCCCCAAACCGCTGGAAAACATAGTTGGGCCGACCTACTTCACCCGAGGCTGGAGGCGTCAGCTTCTTCTATCTCACAATAAGCGAGACATAGCTTTTCCGGACTTTACCTCACCTTCTGCAATTACAATTCCTTCCTTTGAGAATAGCTAAAACATCATCTATAAATTTTCTGGAGAAAAAAAATCATCTATCTATAATATGCATGTTTGGTAAATGGAAAATCTCATATTGACTAACCATACGTCACATCATGCTTCATGGAAAAGAAAGAAGTAACATTTATAACTATCGGGTCACAAAGCAGCTTTTGTTACCTCTTAAATAAAGCAATACACATATCATGACAATCTCACACATAAGTAGATTGAATGCATATTGCACAAGACTTATATGATCTTGCGGTGTCGGTGAGACCAAATGATCTCCAACTGGCGTATCAATGTCCACGACCAATAACAACTTGTCATCGACAAATACACATGTCGATCTAATATTCATGTGTGTCCTCATGTTTCGCATAGTGTAGTCTCAATTCACATCCCCCCGATGGCCAGAGAAAGTGCTAGAGAAGAGAGCAGTGGTTGCGGTTGCTTGAAGATCACAGGAAAATGATGTGACATCGGTTGATAAGTTGTCATCCTCATGGTAGAGCACTTGTAGACATGCTCAACATGGTGTGCTTCATCGACCTCAGTAAAAGTCGATGCTATCTAGTATTTATTTTTCTCGTCATAATCATTGTAACCAGCACATCAAGATAATAGTAAGCCGAGGGAGGGCCAAAATAAATGGTTTTACTTATTTATATCGAACTTATTTACTTTTTGTACTCATTCTCTCAACATACCATCTTCATAATCATATATTTATACTAAGTTAAGCAATTTTAGTCGTAACAAATGGTTCTAAATACTAATATTTTTTAATAACAACTCTAATATCCATCCAATGCAAAAGTATTTGCACAAAACTTAAAATTATTGTACAAGGAAATTTATATTAGACATTTCTTTGTAAGAATTTTCATTAAATCCTTTCATTAAATTGAAATTCTCTAGGCCAAAGAATTTTATAAAATGCTTGTCCCTACAAATTACTTTGTGCCAGTTAGATGAATTATATGTATATATGTGTGTGTGATTGTGTATAGCTAAATAATCATAAATATCTTAGCAAAGAGCATAAAAATGTATGGCTAACAAATAACTTGATAGAGCTATTTGGAGCGTATGATTGTACACTACCTTTGCTAGTAAATAAAATTATGACGAGTTCTTTAATCGTGGTCCCTATAGAGACATGGAGTTTTTAACCCTAGCTCACATGCTCTCTGATGAACAGCAAACTCCAAACATATAGTTAAAATACAATAAAAAATTCAGGATTTTCCTTGATAAACATAGATGAATGTTTCAACTGCATGCAAAATGTTGTGACAAAATGACATTCGTGGAGGTCTGGAAAAAAATTAATGCTCCCAAAATACTATTAATTGGTGGTATTGAAGTGTATTTGTGGATTGCCTAACCCTTTTCCATCAGTTCAGACATTTGGTTGCGTCGACTAGTGTATGAAGCTTAACATGGTATCAAGGCCCAAGGTCTTGAGTTCAAGTACTGGCTTCCATAATTTATCTAAAAAATGGACATGCTACTTCTCGCATCACACATGAGAGGGGTGTTGAAGTGTATACGTGGGTTGCCTAGACATTTTCATCAGTTCGGACTTTTGATTGCGTTGGCTAGTGCATGAAGTTTAACAGTTGGAAACATTTTGGTGCATCGATTTTGTTATTCTTATCTAGACCTCCATGAATGTTATTTCATCACAACATTTTGCACGAAGTTAAAACATTCATCAATGTTTATCATAAAAAAAGTCAATTTTTTAAATTTGTTTATTTTTTTGGATTTTATTGGTTACAAGGGAGCATGTGTGCTCGAGATCAAAAGAGCACTTTCGGTTCCTATAGGCGATTCCCAAAGAGTCCTCAAACACAGAGAGGCATGTCCAGAGTCCTAAAAATAAGTAAACTACTCATTGGGACCCATAGTTTGACGCTTAAGATGAAAGCCTTCAAAGATGGCGGACAGGGCTCGGAGATACAAACTTGCAGGGCGTGGCTTGATCACATGATTATGTAAGAGATCTACAATCAAAGCCCCATGTCCTTCGCAATTATACTCGGGCGGCTTGCCCGGACATAAAGAGCCAACCAACCGGGTCGTGCAGAGCCATTCCAAATGTCCGGGCTGACTGGTACCCCCCATGCCCATATGTGGGGCAGATATGGCGACGCCCGGACGCGTCCGCCACGTTGGACTGATGGATGGACCCATGCCAAAACCATTGGTCTGACAGTCACCTCCTCTAGTTTAGGTGAGGACGGCGGGGACACATTCGTGTCGCGGCTCCGCCGCATCGCCGGAGGGACCAAATCAAACTATTTTAAGCGCGACGGCGAGGCAACCCTAGTCCCGTTGTTAGGGCAAATTTCTCCCTTAGTGGTTTTGGTGATTGATGACAATAAATATGAAAATGTTCACAAATTTTGAAAATGTTTGTAAATTTTAAAAGGTTCATTAAATTTAGAAACATGATTTAAAAAACTTTATCAGTTATAAAAAATAAAAATGGGATAGGAAAAAATAAAAAAAAGAACAAAAAAAATTCAAACAACACCCATCCTGAAAAAGAAGAAAAAACGCGTGAAAAAGTTGGACGAACCTACTAGAAGGTTCGTAAGCAAAATAAAACACTATATCGGCCGACCCACTATGAAAGTGTCCCCGAGGGGTATGGGCGATGTATACGAAATGCACTGTAGTTGGCGCTATAAGCGCCGAATAAGAGTTACCGCTGCCGCTAGCTAAAGATCAGTATGAGTGGACCAACCCAATAGGTGAGCGACGCCATGCACGACGTCAGCGAACGCTAGTGCCATCTCGGGAAGAGCGACTTATAGATGCTCCCGAGTCCCGACACGTCTATGTCTCTCTTGTAGCAAGATCGATGGATGTGTTGGCTACAATGCCAGGTTAATAAGGCCAGGCCCAGCTAGCAAGATGCGTACAAACCTGTGTAGCCCTCGCTAGCTAGTAATTCATAGTTGATCACGACCACATATGCTCCCCCATGGAACAGTAAACTCGAAAATAAAGGCAAAAGTATTTAAAATCTAATTCTTTTGCACATAAAAATGAAAAAAATATAAGGGCGTGCAAAATTTCATGGCAATTTGACATTGGAGGAGCTAGGGACAGAAAAAACAAAATAATTGCTCCAAAATCAAAAAAAAATTGAAACTTTCTCAAAACATTTTTTTCAGAGCTCCTCCAATGGCAAATTGCCCCAAAATTTTGCACACACCTATAAAACCTTGAAGCCCTAAAAACCCTATAAAACCTTTTGCATCTTTGGAGCCAAAAAAATTGTTTTCGTTTCTTTTCCTTGGCACCGAAACGCTAGCTAGCTTCTATAAACTAGTAAATACATACGGTTCTTCTTGGAATTTTTACCTTTATATTTCTATATAAAAAAATGTTCTCCTAGGGATTAAATATATTTAATTTTTTTTATAAATTTTCTAAAATCATTCTTCATTTATTAAGAAATGCTCATGCAGATCAAAAAGTGTGTTCACACATTTTTTATCAAAGTTTCATGACATTTAAAAAATATTGGTACAATTCAACAATAATATTCACACATTTAAAAATTGTTTATGACATTATTAAAAATGTTAGGATTTTCTTAAAAAATTGCGCAATTTTTAAAATTTTCAATGATTTGTAACCATTTAAAAGAAATTTTCACATGTTTATAAAATGTTCACGAAAGTGTAAACATTTGTTGTCACAATGTTCTACGAAAATGTTCTTGACATGTAAAAAAATCTATAACCAGTCAAAGATGTTCACATGTTCTAAAAATGACCAGAAAAATAAAAAAAATACAATTTTTATGAAAAATATTTCGTGAGATGTGAAATAATATCCACTCCTTTTTAAGTAAAACATTTGAAAAAACAAAGAAGAAACAAGAAAATGAAGAAAAAGAGGAAACATAAAAACGAACATGAAAAAAAAGTATAGAAATAAAAACTGTAAATAAAACCAATAGAAAAAGTAGAAAAATATATCTAATGAAAAATCGAACGAAAGCTCCCTCGAACCAGGCGAAAGGTTCCTAAAGCCGTTCGCTGGAAGGTTCCCCAAACTGGTCAGTATTAGGTTCCCCGAGGCCGAAGACGGACGCTTCTTGTGTCTGGCAATAAGCGAGACATAGCTTTTCCGGCCTTTACCTCGCCTTGTGCAATTACAATTCCTTCCTTTGAGAATAGCTGAAACATCAGCTATAAAATATTCTGGTGGAAAAAAACCATCTATCTATAATGGAATACTAGTAAAAGGTACATGCTTCGCATGTCAAAACACTCGCATTTTGTTCATATGTAGTCTCCAAATGACGATGTGTAGAGGAAACATATTAGCAAACGACCAAACATAACACGGTCAATGCATGTCATGCATGGTTTGTGCTACTCACATATGTGTTACTCTCACCCCTTTCATCTCCGGTTTGGCATCCTCTACATTGTTCTCTGAGTTGAGAGAGTCCCCAGCCGCATGTTACGACTGAATAGAGGAAATGTATTTAGAGGTCTAGGACTGTGAGGAAAATATAAGACTTTGGGAGGAATGGGAAATGTGAGTAATATTGGGAGACAGCCTACGTTTGAATATTTTCCAGTGCGTCCAACAGCTTGCGTTTGAATATACAGGCGGCCGTCTCGCGGAGAGATTCTTCACATTAATTAATAATGAGCAACAAGACAAGAAAACGTGTGGTAAGGAAGCATGAGGGATTCGGTCAGATGTTCCTAACTTTGTCAAAAAAGTAATAATCAGATGTTCCTAACAGCCAAGCCATGGAAAGCCGCCTCATCCAAAACCTATAATTTCCAACAGCTCCACCTGTCAACCTCTCGAGTCTCCCACTCCAAGATTAAAGCACACCACAAACCAATGCAAGCAAGAAAGATGGCCATATGGCAGTTGAAAGCGCGCGGAATAACTCACTTCGCAGCAAGATATG
The DNA here is from genome assembly GCF_002162155.2 of Triticum dicoccoides. NCBI lineage: Eukaryota > Viridiplantae > Streptophyta > Magnoliopsida > Poales > Poaceae > Triticum > Triticum dicoccoides. The sequence goes on from NC_041380.1 coordinate 563,455,338, forward strand.
ATATGACAATGATCGATGGATGCTAGCTTCCTTTTCATCATTATTAAAGCATTCTGACAGACTGCTATACTAGCACTTCATCTCAGAATCAGACTGCCGCAAGAGCCACGGCCAGCCGGGCAACAGCGACGGCGCCCACTCCATCTCTTGCTTCTCCCTCGCCGCCTCTTCAGATACCCGGCCGATCAAAGCCCCGGCCTGCAAGCCTCCTCCTCCTCCTCCTCCTCCTCCTCTACCTTCCCTTCCATTCCCTTCTGACCTTGCTTAGCATCTCCGTCCACGCTTCTCGCGCAATTCCCCCGCTTCCGACGTTACCTTGCCTTGGACGCGCGCTACATCGGCCGACGCTAGCTATATGTGATCCTTGCAAGCCAGGGGTTGATGGCGGACCATTTCGCGGTGATGGCGGGCCGGCTGCTCACGGCGTCCACGGTGCAGTCTGCCATCGACGAGGCCTCCAATGCTGCTTCGTCTTCGGCGCCGACGTGTCGTGAAAAGGCCGTCGTCGTTGAAGACGGTGGCGGCAGGCCGAAGAGTGGCGTGCTGGTGGAATGCAGGATCTGCCAGGAGGACGGCGACGAGACATGCATGGAGGCCCCTTGCTCCTGCAAGGGCAGCTTGAAGGTAAAAACGTCTTGCATATGGAGTACATTGCTCTTGTCTGAAAGCAGTGGCTGAATTGAATCAGTGTCTCTTTCAGTATGCTCACCGGACATGCGTCCAGAGGTGGTGCGACGAGAAGGGGGACACCATATGTGAGATATGCTTGCAGGTGAAGTTCAAATTCGAAATTCAGTTTCTCTAGCTAGTAACTTGTACACATGCCCGACGAGCTAATCATCATCCCTAATCATGTAAGAGTGTGGATAATTGCATGCTGTCATCCACTGACATATGTAGATTGTATTTCTTGGTGATAAAACAGCAATTCACACCAAACTACAAGGCTCCTTCCAAGTTGTTTCAGCAGGGAAGAAACTCCATTTTCTTCAGGTACCAATAATTCCTAATGCTTCACCTATCAAACATATGGCATCTGACAAATGGATCATCTAATGCTCTTCTCATTAGCAGAACCCCTGCGTACATCCAAGCACAGGCCCGGAGCTCTTCCACATCGACAAGCTACGAGTACGATCGCCAAGCTTCCACCCCAAAGGCTGTAATCTGTTGCCGCATAATTGCTATAACTGTAAGTGCCGGTGAAAAGTTCCAGACATCTGTTGTTTCGTTCGACGGCTTCAAAAATTAACAGCCTAAAACATTGTTGCAACCTCAGCTGATGCTTCTCCTGGTGCTCCATGACGCCATCTCGGTCTACCTCGGCGATCAAGGCGTCTACACCGTCGCTCTTGTCACCGTAAGTGAGGCTCTGAAAATTTGGAGACAATTCTCACGTTTTTTATGGGACCTGGCAAATGTAACCTGGTGTGCAAAATTTTGTTTTGTGGAACCAGCTGCTGATGCTTAGAACTGCTGGAATTGTGATACCGGTCTACATCATCTTGGTCGCGGTGACCGAAGTGCTTTATCGACGCAGCGAGTGGCGGGTTTGTAAAACCATCTTGATCCTAATGCCGAAATGTTTATGAAGTTTCTTGCTGAAATGGAAATGGAAATGGAACACAATGCAGGCTATGCATGGTCAGGTTTCAGAACCAGAAGCCACAGGGAGCACGCAGCCGGTGCCAATTCCGCCGCAGCAACAGCGTGTGGTTATCACCATCCAGTAGTGCACCAAGGGGAACAGATATGGACATCAGCCGTCAAGTATGGCATCTGGATGCGGTTTTGAGCTTCGGGTGTGCCATCATGTCGACACAAGAGATGGAGGATATGTACATAATAATTGTGAGTTGTGAACTTGTGGCTGTCCATATATCATCTTCGAATACCTGTGTATATCGAAAGAAAAACACATATGTACATTCATGGACACTCGCTTCAGAAGCAGTGAAGATGAAGTGTTCCTGCTGTACAAGACGAGAGACAGGAGTACAAGATGATGTAGGAATTTTAGAAATGTGCAATGTACATTCGATGCGCAGAGAAAATGCAGGAATCACTTTGTCGCCTTCATTGTTGTTGTTATTGTTGCTCGACAATTCGCCAGTCCCAAATGCTGCTTGTGTAAGGTATATCAGCCTCTAGGTGCACTACCATGCTGTCGTCGACAGCACAAATTTCGATACCATAGACAGAGTATATCCGATAAAAGTCGCAATACTTCAGGATTAACATTGAGTTCAAAATTTTACGGATCAAATGGGCAGCAACAGCTCATCCATGTCCAGCAATCAGATCACAACTATATGGTAAAAACAGAACTACATTTGAGCCTATAACAAGGTGCAGGTTAGGTCATCATGCTTCTGTAAGTATTTCATCTGTAAATGACAGCTCCAACATTGGATTCTGTGCACTCTCTGTGAGCTACTTACCAAGATTTTTAACCCATCCAAGAAATATACATTCACGGAGGCCACCTCTGATGAAGTGCACAGTGAGCAACTGGTGGGCTGTTTTTCAGTTCCAGTTCTTTCTTTGCCTGTAAAATCGACAAGTAGAACCTAATCACTTCTCTATGATTTGAATTCCGTAAACGCACACGGCAAGAATGATATCCTACCAACCTAAAATTGTCTAATCATATTTTCTTTAAAGAGTGTAAACGGTACGAGTACTTTCTGTTCTTCTGCTGAGTTCTCCAGAAGCAAGCTAGTGCCCCAAATGTACAGCTGGCAGCTGCAACACCCAGGGCAGCTCCAATTGGGACTCTTGCAGCATGTGAGGAGGAGGCATCGTCAGCAAGTGCCGCCCCTACTTGCGTCCTCCCTTGAAGAGACTCCATGTAGGTTTCTTTATAGGATGATACGAGCGTCTTCCCATAGTAGTTAACCAAGAATGGAAATACTTCGTCCTCATTCCAGTCAACCTGCAAGGTCCCATCACTTGTCCTGCTTGAAGAACGATAGCAAGATGGGCAGAGTGCCTTTGGAGGCCAGATAGCCTTAGGGAATGATGGATCGCCAGTTCCCATATCCTTTTCTTCTTTCATCAACCTCTCATTAACTTTGTTATGCGTGCTCCATAGCCAGAGGCTGAGATCACGGGCTGACTTGAAGGGAACTGACACACTACAAGCAAAGGCCACACACAGTCAGGCATGTAGTAGTTTTTTTGGTTTTTAAAGCAACAATGTAACACAGAGTTTATTTTGCAAACCTTGAACACATATCATAGAAGTGTTTGCGGCATTCCTCACAGATGAAGAAATTGTGTATGAAATCACATATTGACGTAAAGGTTGATTGGCTTTCACCATCCCCAATTTGGACAGTAAGTGAATGCAGCAAAACCCATAGACCACAGCTGATACAGGAAATAGCGTTAAGTTCATGTGATATTAAGTTGTTCATCTGCCTGTCCCTACAGCCTACTTTAAAAAAATGTACATGAAAGAGTCCACATAATACCAAAAGAATAAAATTGCACCCTACGAAAATGTTCAGAACATATGCAGAGAGCAGACGTTCACCTAAATCCTCTTGTTTCACTTTTACTTCCACGGCAGAAGATCTGCAGCAAAAACAAAAATAAGAAGAGCAAATCTGAACTAAAAAAAACGAAAAGCACATACACAATACATTCCTTGTATCCTTCTAGTTAAACAACTAAGGGCTATGAAAATTGGCTCTACAAGGAAGGAATCACATGCCTAAAGCAAAGTATGGTCTGCTCACAAAATACGTCAGGTATTAGGCTAGAGTAAATCAGGACTGAACAATCTATACCTAAATAAAGTAAATCACCAGTTCAGATTGTGTGTGTGGGATATCAACAAGGTCCCAATATAAGAGAACGCATAGAAAAGAAATCAGCATCAGGCTAAGCATAAGAAAGAGGACATACCCAGTAACCGCGAGGCACCTCCTTTCCACAGATCTTGTGGTTATCTGCTGCAACACTTTCCAACAATTTAGAACTGTCTTGTGAACTTAAAGAGAGGTTCGAAGGCCAGTGATCATCAAAGTTAATAAGTAGATCAGCAGATCCTCTTCGACACCTATGGAATCAACAAAACATTACAAAATGAAAAATACAGAATAACTATACTTCATCACTATAAATTCAAAAGAACACCTCATACCTCTTGGATGGATGATGAGCCACCAAAATTTGTAAAAACCTTATAAGAGAGTCACGAGTGTCTGGCTTGATCATCTACAGTTTGCAAGTACCAGTAGCAGTAGTCAGCAAAAGAGCAGCAAATAGCATGTCAATTGTGAATTGTGATCATTTATCTAGAACCTTGTTGTCCAAAATTATCTGTAACGCATGAGCTGTTGCTTCCTCAACATCGTAAATTGCTTGAACAACCTAATACAACAGATTAAGTACATAAACGAAGGTTCTGAAGGACTCAAACAAACTGCTTGTTAGTGCATGAAATAAGATTTTATGCAATTTGGCTCAACAAATAAATTATTCAGCTGTACCTGTTTAGGATCTGAAGCATTGTTTGGAAGCATGTTTTCATTCTCATATTTTCTGTCATCCAAAGTGAACGAGCTGCACATAGCATAGAGGGTATATTAATAAAATCCATCAGCCTGTAATGGTAGAACTGAAACAAAATATCGAAGCATCTAAGCAACAGAATAAGATGTTAAACCCAAATATACACACTGATGTACTTAGGTCAGAAACAGAGGTAACAAAAATAGGAGCACAAAATTTTAATAGTTCGGTAGATGCCATATCAACTGAACTTTTAGCGACAGTGAAATAGTTGGGAGAAAAACTTGCCTTTCCAGTTGCTTATTTATCCACTTAAGTAAGCGCTCTGCTGTTCTTCCATCATCAATCAATTTTATTTCGCTTTTCTCTTGCTTCCGGTCCCACTTAGTGTTAGCAAATTTTGGTGGGGGGCCCCAAAGTAGGAAAGGATAATGGTCAACAGAAAATCTACTGCAAAGATCTACATTCACCTGTGCTGCCAACATTCAAAAGAAATAAAGCATCACTGCATGCCAATGCACACCACTGCTTGAGAAACTAATAAGTTAGCAATGCAATTCAGTATATTATCAGATTTCTGAGAGAAATGAGAATTAAATTAAATAAGAGACTAATGTTTTCACATGAGAAGAACCTCCTGTATTTCTAGCCTTCTGGCTGGCAATAACAAACAGGACGAACTATAAACTGAAGATGCACATCGACACTTCTCTAGGTTATTTCTAGCCTTTTAAAGTGCTTAGTTATTTAGCTTCAGCAAACTGATGAAGATTATCACCCTTCACGAGAAGTACTGTACCTTTGATGCGCAATCAACCCTAGCCATCAGTATTCTGCCAGGATGCGCAGCATCTGGACCATTGAAAAGTTTCGCAACCTTCTCATAATGAGGCTGCAGGTAAGGAAGAAATCAAGATTAGCAAGAGTAGCCTTCCAGATCATATGAATATACGATACATTCTATCACCATAGGCTCAATACCTTGTAGTTTCTGCAAGCTGGACACCTGAACAAGCATGACAGGCATTTAGTTAGCAGAAATAAAACAAGATGGAAACAAATGACATTAAGCAGTAATGAAATGGAGTGCTAAGAGGGTGTTAAGAGTGTTTCCACAAAGATAAGCCAGTTAGTCCTTCAAATTTTCCATAGTCAATGGTAAAATTAGTGGACAGTATGGTAGGTAGAAATGAATTCGAATTTGGCAAGCAGCAATTTACTAGGGACAAAAGAGATCTTCTATCAGTGAAAATTCTCTAACTGAGGGGCAGTGATATCACTCTATAGTCCACATCTACGACCCATGTTTATTATTAAGTACTCCCTCCGTCCGGAAATACTTGTCATCGAAATGGATAAAGAGGGATGTATCTAGAACTAAAAGTATATCTAGATACATCCCCTTCTATTCATCTTGATGACAAGTATTTTCGGACGGAGGGAGTAGTTAGGCATAATGATTAATAGTTTAATAAATCTTAACAAACTAATAGTCTAACAAGTCAAACCAAAATAAGCTTGGCAGCGAACATCTCTAGAGCATAGATTCACTCAAACAAAATAGTAGTATGAGTTGACAAAATCATCAGGTTTCATTTGGTTCCAGTCAGTAGCAATTTCAGACATAACACGAGGAAAGTACAATTACACTATTCTGACACATATGAAAACTACACGCGAGTGGCTAATACCGTGCTCAGTAGCTGAAATCAGAGACGAACTTATCATTTTGGATTTGCGACCGGCAGATCGACAACAACATGAAACCCCGCTTCACAGCCTCGATTCGTATCCATCTCGCGATTCCAGATCAAATCGAATCGAAGAGACTTTCCGTATCGAATAAAAAATGACGCGAATCAAGCCGGGGGGCGACTGACCAGTGGGCGAAGAACTCGACGACGGCGAACTGCTCCCGCGAGGCCGTGAGGAAGGCGTCGAAGCTGGTGGCGTTGAGGTCCACGGCGTAGTCCCCCTGCGCGGCGGCCTCCGCCCCGTCGCCGACGCCGAGCGACCGGAGGGCGTCCGCGCGCCCCGCGAGGGAGGAGGCGGCGGCGAGGGCGAGGACGAGGACGAGGACCCGGGCCGCCGCGGGGGCCATGGGATCGGCCGGCGGGGGCTGGATCTCACCGGTCCGGCGCGGCGGGGATCCGGCGATCCGCTTCGGACACCCGCGCAGCTCTCGTGCTCCGATTGGTCAGACCAGCAGTAGTATACCGCTAGTAGCCTCCGCCTGGGGTTTAGACTTTTAGTTAGGGGAAAGCTTCTCCCGTAATTACGCCTGCGGATTGCTAATTACGCAGTGCTGCCGTGTAAAGGCGGGCGGACTGGGATATGATTACGGGAACGGTTTTCCGTTCGCTGAGCGGTGGGTCCGGATGGGTGGGCGGTGGACATGTGGCCCACTGGTGGCGGGGTGGAGATGAGTGTGTTTCGTGTGGCTTTGCTGGGTTGGGTTTGTGTTGGGTGCTGTGCCACGTTACGCTTTTTCGCAGGTCAAACGGTGCGAATTAGGCAGCACCGTTTTTTTTAGGGAAAAGCCTTGTGGCATTTTATTCAATTTGGGAAAGTGTTACATCAAAGATTACATGAGGTAATAAGAAAGAAGGCATCTCATCTAACCACTCTTCACATATTTTTGAATCATAGCATCGCCTAGCTAGAAAATGTGCAACTCTGCTTGCTTCTCTCGGACAATGAGCAAAAGAAATATTCGAGATGTCATGGGCCAGATGAAAACAATCAGTAAGGGTAGCTGAGTAGGGGCTCCAAATTTCTGTCTCTCCATTACATGCATGTACCAGTTCTTCACAGTCTCATTCTACTTCAACATTCCAGCACCCCACTGCATAAACCAGCCGTAGCCCCAAGCGAAGAGCAATTGCTTCAGCTGATTGTGCACTAAGAGTGTTATCTATAAGCTCTGAGACCCTGACAATCGCTTCTCCACGGCAATTACGAAGAACAGCAGCTGCAGCCCCACTCCCGTCCTCGAAGAAGGACGCGTCCACATTCAGTTTGTACGACCCAGGAGCTGGACGTTGCCATCGAGCTTCAGAAGTTACCGCTGCTGGACGTGTCACGTGATTTGAAGTTATAGCTTGGATAGCAAACGAGGAACTTGGTGCAGGTTTGACATTCACCCCCTTTACAGCTTCACGGTGTTCCCACCAGATGTACCATGCGCCAACGGCAACCGTTTCCTGGAGCCCCAGTTGTCCCAAGACAGGAGATTTTTTCATCGGATTTCTGAGTAACTCCTCCATTACCACTGAGTCCGAGCGATCAGTGCGAATAGCTGCATCTATTATCTCATCCAAACCCAAGGACTTCCAAACCTGACGTGCACGAACACAAATGAAAGCCAAATGACGAATATCCTCTGGTCCTTGGTGACATATAGGACATGAAGGTGAGACTTTGATATGTCTACTTCGCAATACTCCCATCCCAGGTATGGTTCCATGTAGTGCTCGCCAGACAAAAATCTTTATCTTGTTTGGAACTTGTAGTTTCCAAAGAGTCTCCCAAACAGGGTTGTTTGTTGATGTCTTAGCTGGGTCCTTTCTCATTCTTGGTCCGAGTTGGTGCTCCCACTCGACATAGTATGCTGATCGAACCGAGAAACAAATTTTTTTGTGACATTCCACGCTACAAAATCATCCAGTAAATGAGTAGATAATGGGATCTTCAAAATCCGTTGAGCATCAACACCAAAGAATATAGGCAGCACCGTTTTGTTTGGAATTTCGCCCAAGTTCGCCCTCTCTAGGTATGGCCGAAATTTATACGAGTTTGATGATCATGACCTTGACATTTTGTTTTTGTTTCCAAGATAATTTTTGATCTATTTATCATGACATTGTCATGATAGTATAAGGAACAGAGAAATAAAAAAGATACCCGCAAAAAAAAAAGACAATATCCATATCCGTAAACCATCAAGCAACATCTACAAGCACCGGGGTGACTCGGAGGCGCGCCTCCCTCATCAAAGTCAGGTCAAATTTATTGCCGTAGATAATCGGGAAGTCATCATGTTAAAACCCTATAGAACCAGCACACTAGAATAACAATTATCGCTGATGAAGAGAAATAGATATCGAAATAATCCAACCTGCAGACACATAAATGAAGACAAACAAAGACTGGATCCAAACAGATCCACCGAAGACGAACACTAACCGAATCCCGCGAGATCTGCCGACGCCACACCTCCACACACCCTCTAACAATGCTATAGCATAACTGAAATGAGGGCTAGATGGGGAGAACGTTATTCCATCTCCAGGGAGTCGTCGCCGTCGTCTCGTCTTCATGAGTAGGACACACCCTAGACGAACTCAAAAAATACCAACAAATGGAGCACGATCCATCCCGGTAGCAGGGCCACCAGAGACAAGGTGGACCGGTGGTGCCAGCGGAAGGCACATGGACCCTAAGCTTCTTTTCTTTCTTTGAGAAGAAGTGGCGGCTGTGTTGCGTCTCAATCGCGGACGCGATGTACTCCCTCCGTCCGTGAATAAGTGTACATCTAGCTTTTGTGCTAAGTTAAAGTTTTAAAATTTTGACCAACTATATAGAAAATAATAGTAACATATATGGCATCAAATTGATATATTATCAAAGTACAATTGAAAACCAATCTAGTGGTACTAATTTGGTGCCATAAATGCTTTTACTTTTTTCTAGAAAGATGGTCAAAGTTTTAAAATTTTGACTTGAGACAAAAGCTAGATGTACACTTATTCACGGACGGAGGGAGTATGTTAACAAGCATTGTCCACTTTGTCCTCCACTTCTAACTGTTGCAGGATCTATGACATGGGCTCTTCGAATTTTCTCCTATTTATTTTGATGGCAATGTCGATCGTCGATGCCCTACCTCGAGGTTCACTGCTTTTTTACACCCTCAACCAAGTGTCTTACTGTTGAGGGCTACTGAGGGCGTCACTACCAGCTCATTGTTTGTTTTATTAATTGAAAATTATAAAAAAAGGAGAAAGAAGGCTAAACTCTACACCTAGAAACAATACATTCAATAGCATGTTTCTTGGCGAATTGAGAGTAACTTAGATGGTTAGGTTCTTTGTGGTAGAACCAACCGACTAGAATTTAAGTTCTAAACTTGACATTGGTGCTTGCATTTTAAATTTTTATTTCAGGCTTTCTGACGGCGTTCATTTAATTGGAGAAGATATTTCCGTCAACTACAAAGGCGTCTATGGTGACATCGTTAGTCTCTAGATATTGTGTTGGCTTGGTATCTCGAAAGCGCTCATAGGGGTAAAGTGTGTGTATGCACGCTTTCATATGAGTGAGTGTATGTGAGCGTCTGCCTCTATGTACTTCAAAAGATATTGATTTAATCTTAGGCGTGTGAAAGAAGCAACGACCTTTATTACTCCTAGGCAAGTCTCCTCCCAATCGAAAATTCGAATGGTCACAAAGGTGCCAGGGCACACACCTACCAACCGCTCCATGCCGCTTGTTTGCCTCGCGATTCGCAAAGTACTTGGATGTCCCACGAGAGCACAATAAGTTTTAAGTTTCAATCGTTGAAAAACTGAAATTTGTGATTTTCTTGCTCATTCTTACCAAGTTGCATAGAAAAATTCTAAGACATTTTTTTTGTCGATCATAGGCACAAAATTCGTTCAACGTCCCAAGCAGAACTTATGATTTAATAGTTGTGTCTTAAGGCCACAAGGCCCGCAAAAGCCCAGTGTTTCTCGTTGTGTGTCTCTCTCCAAGTCACAATCCCCCGATAGCCCTATCAACCAGCTTAGTCGAGAGAGATTTATTGGGGAGAGAGTGGTGATTGTGGGTGACTGAAGATCACACAAAGATGGCATGACATAAGTTGATTCATATTCTTACTGAAGCAATCAACAATGTGAAAGTCACCACCTTGATGGTGGAGCATGTTACAGACCTGCTGAAGATGGCATGCTCCGTTGACCAAGCTCTCTCAGTGCGACGGGAATGGGATGTCATCTAGTTGTCGTATTTTTTTCTCATCATGATCATTGTAACTGGTAGACCGAGATATTATTTATATTGGTTATCAATTATTTATATTCAACATGTTTACTTTATTACTCATTCTCTCAGCATACCATCTTTATAATTATACTTTTCTATTATATTAAGAAAATATAGTCATGTAAAAATGTCTCTAAATATTAATATAAACTATTTTCATTGAAACTCCGATATCCAAAGATTGCAAAGATATTTGCACAAAACTCAAAAGCATATTGTACAAGGAAATTGATGTTACTTTTTTTTATTTTCAGAATTTCTATTTAAAACCTTATGCTAAAGTAAAATCCTCTAGGACAAAGCAAATAAAAACAAAATTCTCGTCCAGTAAATGGGAAATCCCATCTTGACTAACCATACCTCACATCATGCTTCATGACAAACAAATGAGTAATCTTTATAACTATCAGGTTACAAAGTAGCATTTGCTAACCCAAGCAAAACACTACACATATAAGTACAGATGGCAATGTCAGGCATAAGTACATAACATAGACATTGGACAAGACCTATATGTTATCACAGTGCCTCAATTAAGTTGGTGCAACTCCACGTTCTCTAATGTGTGCTCATATAAATGTCTTGATAGATCAATGGCCATGACCATTGAAAGACTGTCATCAATAAACACACATGTCGATCTAATATTATCGTGTGTCCATGTGTTTCGCATATTTTATTCCCAAGTCACAACTCTCCTATGACCAGAATGAGTGATGGGGAGAGAGCGGTGGTTGCAGTTGCTTGAAGATCACACGAAAACAACATAACAAACAATTAATTCATTTGACCGTGAGAAGTTGTCATTCTGATGGTGCATGACTTGTAGACTTGCTCAACATGGTGAGTGTCGTGGTTTTGTCACAACAGATGTCCTTGTGAAAGGACCAAGTCATCATGCCATCTCAACTAGGTGGTAGCTTGAATGGGGTTGATTGGAAACGAGGAACGCGAGTTTACCCAAGTGTTAAGGCATATCTCTCTCGATGTTTTTGGTGATTGATGACAACATATTTGCGGACTAACCATGTGCTTTGAGCATTTCAGAGATTCATCCTTTGGCTCGAGACGATTTCTTTCCCCTCGGAGTGTTTTTCAAGACGGTGTAGCTCTTTCATTTCTTGTTGGTGGACTATTTTCGTAGGAGTCACCGTACTATCAAGAGGGGGTCTGCTTTGGTAAGGCTAGGGTGGAATCATCACGTACAATTCCGCTTCACACCCTCTGGGCCTTACCGCATCGTTGGAGGTTTGATTCCCTATTGTTTGGGCAGTCTTTGGCCCCAACGATAGTACCGCGGTGCCCAGCGGTAGTACCACTTGAGGGTCCTCAGCGGCAGTACTGCTGCGGTACCGGGCCACTACCGCCTCGACTTGAGGGGGCGCTTCTCGTGTCGGGTTGAGCGGCACTTGCAGTGGTAGTAGGTGCGGTAGTACCACTCGAGAGCGGTAGTACCGCCCTACCACCGCGGCAGTACCGCGCTGGGCCGGTCCCTCCTCTATCTTCAAGCCCTCCCAGTCTGGGCGGTAGTACTGCAAGGGGGAGCGGTAGTACCGCTGGGTCCAGCGGTAGTACCGCCCTCTGCGGGGCTGTTTTGAGGGTAACGGTTGGATGGGGTCCTTTTGTATAAAAGGGGGTCCCCTTCTCCTCGTTGACTTACCTCTTCCCCCATAAGCTCCATTAATGCTCCAAGCTCAATTTTTTCCCGATCTCTCTCCCTAGCCAATCATACCTGTTGATTTGCTCGGGAGTGGTTAAGAAGGCCCCGATCTACACTTCCACCAAGAGAAATTTGATTCCACCACCAATCCCAGCGGATCTTGTTACTCTTGGGTGTTTGAGCACCCTAGACGGTTGAGGTCACCACGGAGCCATAGTCCATTGTGGTGAAGCTTCGTGGTGTTGTTGGGAGCCTCCGATTGAGTTGTGGAGATTGCCCCAACCTTGTTTGTAAAGGTCCGGTCGCCACCTCCAAGGGCACCAATAGTGGAATCACGGCATCTCGCATTGTGTGAGGGCAAGAGGAGAATACGGTGGCCCTAGTGGCTTCTTGGGGAGCATTGTGCCTCCACACCGCTCTAACGGAGACATACTTCCCCTCAAAAGGAAGGAACTTTGGTAACACATCCTCGTCTTCACCGGGTCCACTCTTGGTTATCTCTTACCTTTACTTGTGCAAGCTTATTAGTGTTACTTCTCTTGCTTGCTTGTATGTTCGTTGTTGTTGCATCATATAGGTTTCTCACCTAGTTGCACATCTAGACAACCTACTTTGTTGCAAAGTTTAATTTGGTAAAGAAAAGCTAAAAATTGTTAGTTGCCTATTCACCCCCCTCTAGTCAACACTATCGATCTTTTCAATTGGCATCAGAGCCTCGTCTCTTTTCTAAGGACTTTGCCGTCCGAAGAGTATGGTTGACACCGTAGACGGTGTGGAGGAGTACTCTGGTGTGAATCCGATCTCGTCTACGGGTGATGGGGGAACCTCGGTCTCCCGCGAGGAATTCAATGTAGCCTTGGAGACATTGAAAACCTCAATGATGACTGAGGTTGAAAGCATTTTTACTAAATTCATTGAAGGGCTTAAACTATCCACTGCACCGTTGAAAGTGGGTGATCCCACTAACAAGGTGACGAATGCTAACTCCGACAAGGGGGAAACTAGTAGTGAAAAGGCTTCTTCTTCTAGTGGTAAAAATGGCACCGACATCTTTGCCCATGTGGAACCACCACTTGTTTATGGCGGATCGATTCCTTCCACTCATTTGAATCATGTCGGTTCTCCCCCTAAGATTGTGAAAAATGAGGACTTTGATTCTTGGGTTTATCGCTTTAAGCGTCATTTAAATCATGTGAATACTAATCTTTGGAGAATCATTGAAGAAGGTTCTATCCGCATGACCCAAGCAACTTCACTCCTCGAGAAGCCGCGGATAATCAATTCAATGAGAATGCTCTCTTCATCATCCAAGATGCAATTCCACCCGAAGATCTACCTCATCTCCAGCCATTCGCCTTGGCCAAAGATGCATGGCTTTGTGTTGTCTCTCTCTACCGGGGAAGCGCAAGCATTCAACTCTCCAACTATGAAGTAGTGCAAGATGAAGCCGACGAGTTTGCTATGAAAGAAGATGAAGAACCTCGTGAGCTTTATCGGAGAGTAACCAAACTCGTGGTCTCACTCCGAGATCATGGGAGCAAGGACATGGATGGCAATTGAATCAAGCGCAAATTCCTCAAGGCAATGATGCCTTATCACAAGGTCATGTCCTCCGTCATTCGTCAAAGACCCGACTTCCACACCTTGACCTTAAGTGAAGTGTTGGATGAGTTTGTGGCTATGAACATCTTGGACAAGACCGCCAACAATGCGATACTTCACTCTCAAAGGGCAAAGAAGCCCAACCTTGCATTGAAGGCCAAGGTTTGTGTTGAAGAAGTAGAAGAAGAGGAAGAAGAGGAAAGCAACCCCGAAGATACAAAGTATGCCTATCATGAACACATGGCACTTGCTTCAAGGCAATTTTGGAGCAAGACAAACTCAAGGCCAAACTTCAACAAGAACAACTCAAGTGGCACGAAGAGCAAGCAACATGTGAGGACTTGCTACAATTGTGGCAATGTGAGCCATTTCGTTGCGGAATGTCCGTATGAGAAGAGGGAAGACAATGGTGGCAAGCTCATCCGGAAGGACAAAGCTAAGTCTTTCCCTAACAAGAGAAACTTCACCAAGAAGACCCCTCACAAGGCGTTGGTGGTTCAAGAAGAGTACCATGAGGATGATGATGATGATGAAGATGGTGAGTCGGTTGCCATGGCCTCCGTTGCCATTGCAAAAGCTCCACGAGTGTCTCTCTTAGACTCACCCAATGAGAACATCACCGCCAAGTGCCTCATGGCTAAGGCCACCAACAAGGTAACCCCCAACATCAAAACTACCATCATTAATAATCCTTCCTTGATGGATTGCATTGATGAATATGAGGGATCCAATGTGGAGGAAAATGAGTTTGAGTCCTTTATGGGTAAACTCAAGGGTAAATCCAAGAAGCATTTTGTTGCTCTCTTGGAACAACTTGGTGAAGCCAATGACATGATTGAGGCTCACGAAGATACTATCTCCAAGATGGAGGGGCATAGTCGTGACTATGCCGATGAGATTTCAGATCTTTCCAATGCTCTTAAGGAAGAGCGTGGTCTTCGTTTGGCTCTTGAGGAGTCACACAACGTTGATCACGCTAAGTTAAAGAAAGATTTTGATCATGTTCTTGTTGTCTCTCGTGTGCTAAACTCCGAGAAGGCCAAGCTTGGGGTTGATCTTGCTAGACTCAAAGAGGAGTTTTACCTACTTGACAAGGCTCACAAGGTCTTGAAGGGTGCTCATGCTAGCCTCAAAGAGTCTCATGATCAACTTCAAGTAAAGCTAACCAAGGAGAAAACCACTTTTCCTCGTATGATGTTAATTGATAATGCAAATGCTACTAACCCATGTTGTGAGCATGTGCATCTTGTTGAGGAGAACGCTAAGCTAAAGGTGCAACTTGAGAAAGGTCTTGTGTCTTGCATACAAGGCGAGAAGAATCTCAGTGACCTTTTGACCAACCAAAAGGGAGTTGTGGCCAAGGAAGGGATTGAGTACGTGCCCAAGTCCAAGAACAAGAAGAAGAATGACAAGGCCAAACGACCTCCTCCTCTCAAGAAAACTTTTGTGAAGGAGGGAGAGTGTGCTACTAAGGAGAAGGAGGAGAACTCCGTGAGGGGTAGTGATGCCAAGAAGGGCACCGCTTCCATTCCCAACAAAGCCGGCGACTTTAACCCTTCTTATGTTTTGTGTCGTGCTAGAGATGGGCATGTTTATGCCAAATTTGTTGGTTCTCCTTATGAGCACATTGAATGGTCTATTTGGGTTCTTAAGACTCTTGTTACTAACATCAAAGAACCCATTACAAAATGGGTACCTAAAACTAAGCATTGATCTCTTGTAGGTGTTTGCTTCCGGTGGGGGATCATGGTTGCTCGATAGTGGAGCTACTAATCATATGACCGGAAGCAAGGACTTGGTGATGGATGTGCAAAAGATTCCATCCATGCCCACCAATGTCGAGTGGGGTGACGCCTCGTCCTCTAAGGTATTGGGACTCAGCAAAGTTGTCATTTCTCATGATCTTACGATCGAGAAGGTCATGCTTGTTGAGTCCCTTGCATACAATTTACTTTCTGTTTGTCAACTAGCACTCATGGACTTTGCCATTTTCTTTGATATTGATACTGTGGCCCTCTTGTGGAGCAAGACTCTTAAAGTAGCCTTTGTTGGGCATGTCGAGAATGGTCTCTATGTGATTAACTTTTCGGAGCGACCCACTAAGACCGCGACATGCCTAATGGCTAAAGTTGACGTGGGATGGCTTTGGCATCGCCGTCTAGCCCACGTCAATATGAGATCTTTGCAAAGTCTTCTCAAGGGGGACCATGTCCGTGGACTAACAAATGTTAGTTTTGCCAAAGATCGTGCTTGCAGTGCTTGCATCGAAGGAAAGCTACATGATAAGGCTCACCCTCCCACGACTATCATCTACTCGAAGAGGCCTTTGGAGCTCCTTCATTTGGATCTCTTTGGACCTCCATCCTTTGATAGTCTTGGGGGTGGAAAGTATTGCTTGGTGATTGTAGATGACTATTCAAGATACACTTGGGTATATTTCTTCAAGAGGAAGAGCGAGACCCAACAAACCGTCATCGACTTTGCAAATGAAGCTCAACGACAAACAATGCAAAGATCTTGACAATAAGAAGTGACAGCGGTTCCGAGTTCAAGGACTACACCTTGGATGAGTTTTTGAGTGATGAGGGAATCAAGCATCAATATTTCGCACCTTATACCCCTCAACAAAATGGTGTAGCGGAGAGGAAGAACCGGACGTTGATGGATGTGGCAAGGACCATGATGGCGGAGTTCAAGTCTCCCTACAACTTTTGGGCCGAAGCCATCAACACCGCGTGCCATGCATCTAATCGGCTCTACCTCCGCAAAGGTTTGAACAAGACTCCATATGAGATACTCGCCGGTAACAAGCCCAACCTCAAGTACTTCCGGGTGTTCGGGTGTAAGTGTTTCATTCTCAAGAAAGGTGTCCGATTGTCTAAATTTGAGGCTAGAGCTTATGAGGGCATATTTGTTGGTTATGCTACAAACTCTCATGCTTACCGTGTTCTCAATAAGTCCACGAGACTTATTGAGGAAACGTGTAACGTGGAGTTTGATGAGAATAACGGGTCCCAAGTGGAGCAAAGTGGTACTTGTGATGTAGGTGATGAAATTCCTCCCCAAGCCATAAGAAGAATGGGTGTTGGTCATATCCTACCCATTGAGGAACCCCTTGAGGCCGAAGGAGAAGGACAATGTTCTACTCAAGTGGAACCTTCACCAACCCAAGACCACACGCTTCGAAGAACAAAGTGAGGGCCCTCAACCTCAAGAACAAGACCAAGGGCAAGATCAATCTCAAGATGGTGTTGTAACATCAAGTGATGCCCAAGGTCAAGCTCCCTCCTCCGAGCAAGTTCAAGATCAAGAGCTTCTACGAGATCAAGAACAAGCTCAAGACGATGCTCAAGATGATCAAGTGACCACTCCTCGTCTCACCCCCGAGGAGGAATTGGAGCATTGTGCCGCCAAGGTTGCTTACAAGCTCTCCACCGAGGATCATCTCATGACAAATGTGCTTGGAAGCTTAAGAAAGGGGGTAAGCACTCGTAGACAATTAGCAAACTATTGTGAACATCACGCGTTTGTCTCTTGTGTTAAACCCCAAAAGGTGTATGAGGCGCTCGAAGATCCGGATTGGCTCAATGCCATGCATGAAGAACTCAACAACTTCGAGCGCAACAAAGTGTGGAGATTGGTACCAAGGCCAACGGTGAACCACAATGTCATTGGAAAAAAGTGGATATTCAAGAACAAGCAAGATGCTCATGGGATTATCATTCGTAACAAGGCTCATTTGGTAGCACAAGGCTACTCCCAAGTTGAGGGTATCGACTACAGTGAAACATTTGCCCCCGTTGCTCGTCTTGAATCCATTCGCATGTTGATTGCATATGCTTCTCATCATAACTTTAAGTTACAACAAATGGATGTGAAGAGTGCTTTCCTTAATGGTCCGATTAATGAATTGGTATATGTCAAGCAACCCCCTGGGTTCGAGGATCCCTACTTCCCTGATCATGTGTATCAACTCGATAAGGCACTATATGGCCTTAAACAAGCCCCACGTGCATGGTATGACCACCTTACTGAGTTGTTACAAGACCGTGGTTTTGAAGTTGGGCTAATCGACCCCACTCTTTTTACTAAGAAGGTCAAAGGGGAGTTGTTTGTGTGCCAATTATATGTTGATGATATTATCTTTGGTTCCCCTAACAAAGCTTTCAATGAGGAATTTTCCGCTCTCATGACCTCAAAGTTCGAGATGTCTTCCATGGAGAGTTGAAGTTCTTTCTCGGGTTCAAAGTGAAGCAAAGGAGAGAAGGAACCTTCATCAATCAAGCCAAATACATGCAAGATATGCTAAAGAGATTCAAGCTAAGTGATGTCAAGCCGGCTTCCACTCCCATGCCCACCAAGTGCCAACTTGACATTGATCCCAATGGTAAAGCGGTGGATCAAAAGGTGTATCGCTCCATGATTGGCTCCTTGCTTTACCTTTGTGCATCTAGACCGGATATCATGTTGAGTGTGGGAATTTGTGCACGGTTTCAAGCCGCACCTAAGGAAAGTCACTTTGTGGCGGTCAAGCGAATCTTTCGATATTTGGCTCATACCCCAAACTTTGGCTTATGGTACCCAAGAGGAGCAAACTTCAAGCTTGTAGGTTATTCAGGCTCGGATTGGGCGGGAGACAAAGTGGATAGGAAGTCCACTTCCGGAGGGTGCCAATTTCTTGGTTGCTCTTTGGTGAGTTGGTCTTCCAAGAAGCAAAGTTGTGTGTCTCTCTCGTCCACGGAAGCGGAGTATGTGGCTGCCGGTAGTTGTTGTGCACAACTTTTATGGATGAGGCAAACTTTAAAGGATTACGGTGTCACTTGTGACGAAGTGCCTCTTTGGTATGACAATGAAAGTGCCATCAAGATTTCTCTCAACCCGGTGCAACACTTCAAGACAAAGCATATTGAGATTAGGTATCACTTCATCCGGGATCATATTAGGCGAGGGGAGATCGAGCTCAACTATGTCAACACTCATGATAACCTGGCAGATATTTTCACGAAGCCTTTGGATGAAGCAAGATTTCGCGAGTTAAGGCATGAGCTAAATATCATTGATTCGAGCAATGTGACTTGAACCCTTGCACACCCCACCACACTCAACCTGTCGTCTAGTTTAGGTGTAGTGATGCAAACGTCGACAGAAACTCGATGACGCGAATAATTTTCCCCAATCTTCCACGATACACTGATCTCAGTTGTAATCTTTCCTTATCTAATTGCCCAAATAATCAACCAGCAAAACAGCAATGAACAATGCAGAAACTAGGTTTACTATATGCAAACCTAATTAAACAACACGAGCACCCTGATCGGAAGCGCGTGGACGATCGTAGACGATCGACCAAAAAATTTAGTTGCACAAGCTACCAACCTTCTCGCCAAGGAAACACAGAACCAGATCGATTCCTCAACTTGTCTCACACACAGTCATGGCCGCCGCCGCCGTAATCTGGCGTTTCTTCTGATTTAACTCAATGTTAAAAGAAAGCGTATCCCTCGATACACAGCCGGATCGCCTTATATGTAGTGCACGCAGACACAAGGCTGCACCAACCTGGACTCCTATTACGACTTGAAAACTAATTGGACACAAAATCTAGTTAGACACGTACTGATACATGCACGTATCGTATACTAGTGACCATGGAAAAAAAACTCTCTCCTATCTTAACTAACTAATCAGTATTAAGCTAATACAAAATCCGGCAATGTTGATCACAAGATTCCAAAATAGTACTACTTTCCTTGTGTTGATCACGTATGACTCAAAGGACTCAAACTGTTCATCAGGCTTTTGCATGGAGTCCTGAACTTCGGCTCAACTTCATCCGTTGGTGCAACTTGAACGGGAATTTCTCCAACAAAAGTACATGCCACCTTGTTGCCATGATGGAACTTGCTCACGTGATGAACTGTTTGATTGATGTCATGAACAACGACAAATTTCTTTCTTTTCTGACGCAAAGCAGGCACTATATATTTCTCCTTTCTTCCCTGTTCAGCCTTCAAAATATCCGTTGTTATCGTAGTAGATATAGACGCATCATGTAGGCATGGACATAGGGGGAGTGTTGTTCTCTCAATGAACTTTCCACCCCCTATATTGCATAAACTAACCAAACTCTTTCACATTAACCATTTTTGATGGTACTTGTGCTTCAAAGATGAGTGTTGGTCATTGGCCCAAGGTTAAAATCTTTGTGGCGCCATACCTCTGAACTCAAACATAGGTGGCCTCGGCCACCGCCCTCTCTTGGAGAGGTGTGTGTCTTCGTTCCTTTTGTCGGTTCTGTGTGTGTTCTTGCGTTTGTCTTGTTTTTTTCGTTTCCTTGAGCATAGCCCTTTTTGGTCAGTCCTTTTTGCGGCAGAGCGGTACTACCGCTGCGTGCGCGGTACTATCGCTGACAAGGGTCAAGCAGTACTACCGCCCACCCCAGCGGTACTACCGCTGCGGGGCGGATGATGGGGGGTTATGTCGGGGCAGGGGGAGTTGTTTCTCCCCCATACCCATTCGCCCCCACTCGTCTTCCTCGTCGCTCAAGCGACCTCTCGCCGCAGGAGGGGCCCGGCCGGCCACCGTTTTTGTGTCGTCCCTCTCCATTTCCTCCCGCGGAGTCGATCCCCACCACGTCCTCTAGCCATGGATGCCGGTATTGCCCCCGTTCCCGTTCTCTCTTTGCCTAGATCTTGCATCTAGTTTTTAGGGGCAATAGGCATTGTTCTTCTCGTCTTTTGGCTAAGGCGAGGCTTGAGTAGGATGGAGATGGCTTCTAGGACCTGTGGATTGAAGTTTGGTAGGTTTATTTTTGAATTTGGCATCTCCGGTAGTGCCGGATCCGTCCACGGCAGTAGGGAACCGCCGTTCCCCATCTGGCGCGGTACTACTGCCCTCCTCGAGCGGTACTACCGCGCAAGCGGTATTGCCGCTTATGGGTCGCGGTACTACCATTCCCCATATGGCGCGGTACTACCGCCCTCTTCTAGCGGTACTATCGCGCAAGCTAGATGCCTAATTCCATCTTTTCCTACCAAGCTTTGATCCGTGTTGTGTTCTTTGGTGGCTTATGCTCTTTTCTTTCGTGTGTTTCTTCTGCTAGTGTGTTTGGTTCCAGGTGGTGATCATCCTGAGCAGCAGGCCCGCCATATCAACCCCGGTCATGCCACGTCAAAGCGCTACCACACTTCTGAGTTAGCCGGTGGTTCATCTAGTGCTCAACCGCCGCCAGCAGGCGCAACCTCAAGTGCCCCACCGCCTCCTCAGCACACGAAGAGATCTGCAAGCAAGCCAAAGGGAAAGACTGTGACTGAGATGTCTGCCAAGGAGTTTTGGGCAAAGCGTCGCCGCAACCCCTATGAGGAAGACCAAGATCCCACTTTGGTCAACCGCCCGTTCTAGAACCGCTTTCAGTTCGCCATCTTCTTTGATGTGATCAAGGCTAAGAAGAATCACTTTGTTGATGTCCGTTCCATCGACACCGATCCAATGGAAAAGGACCCTGAGTACTTTGGCGAAGCCCTTCAGATGTGCACTCAGTTGAACATTCTCAGAATCATGCAGTTCAACAAGGACTTTGATGCCGACATCATATGCCAATTCTATGCCACTGTCCATCTTGGAACTGATGCAGAAAGGACTTTGACTTGGATGACAAATGGCAAGTTGCTCTCTGTCACGTGGAAGGCCTTCATGGAGTTACTTGGGGTGGAAGATCACGGGCTTGAGCATCCAGTCGGCTTCCGTCCTCACCGCAATGTCACCTCCACTCACAAGCAAGCTCTCTGGCCCTACTGCTCTCAAAAGGTTAACCCCAAGACAAAGAAGGTAACCTATGAGTTGTTGATAACCCACAAGTATAGGGGATCGCAATAGTTTTCGATAAGTAAGAGTGTCGAACCCAACGAGGAGCTAAAGGCAGAACAAACATTCCCTCAAGTTCTATCGACCACTGATACAACTCTACGCACGCTTGACGTTCGCTTTACCTAGAACAAGTATGAAGCTAGAAGTACTTTGTAGGTGTTGTTGGATAGGTTTGCAAGATAATAAAGATTATGTGAATAAAAAGTAGGGGTTGTTTAGGTAAAGAGACAACTAAGTTAGTTTTAGTAGAGAGCTTTTTGTTATGAGAAAGTTATTTGTCCCTAGGCAATCGATAACTAGACCGGTAATCATTATTGCAATTTTATATGAGGGAGAGGCATACGATAACATACTTTCTCTACTTGGATCATATGCACTTATGATTGGAACTCTAGCAAGCATCCGCAACTACTAAAGATCATTAAGGTAAAACCCAACCATAGCATTAAAGCATCAAGTCCTCTTTATCCCATACGCAACAACTCCCTTACTCGGGTTTGTGTTTCAGTCACTCACGCAACCCACTATAAGCGAATCATGAACGTATTGCAACACCCTACGGCGGGGATCCCTCACGCTTGCGCGACATGGAGAGCACCATAGGACAGCACCAATAATAAAACATGCAACTCAAACCAATCTTGATCATCAAATAGCCCATAGGACAAAACGGATCTACTCAAACATCATAGGATAGCCATACATCATTGGGAAATAATATATAGCATTGAGCACTCTAACACCCACGATGCGGCTATATCTCCCACATGTCGAAGCACGACTTAGATGCATAACCGCATAGTAGGCATGTCACAAGAGGGGTAATCTTTACACATCCCATGTACTGAATAAGAAAGAGATATAGAGTTGGCTTACAATCGCCACTTCACACAATACATAAATATAGCATTACATCATCCAGAATATGTAACACCCTCGATGCGGCTATATCTCCCACGTGTCGGAGCACGACTTAGAGGCATAACCACATTGAAAGCAATGTGGCAAGTGAGGTAATCTTCACACAACCCATGTAATACATAAGGGAAAAGATACATAGTTGGCTTACAATCGCCACTTCACACAATTACATGAATAAAGCAATACATCAACCAGATACAATCAAGGTCCGACTACGGAACCAAAATAAAAGAAGACTACCCCAAATGCTACACAGATCCCCGATCGACCCCAACTAGGCTCCACTACCGATCAACTAGAACGAAACAACACAAAGGACAAGATCTTCATCGAGCTCCTCCTTGAGCTCGGTTGCGTCACCTGCACGACATCATCGGCACCTGCAAACTGGTTTTGGAAGTATCTGTGAGTCACGGGGACTCAGCAATCTCACACCCTCGCGATCAAGACTATTTAAGCTCATGGGTAAGGTAAAAGGTATGAGGTGGAGCTGCAGCAAGCGACTAGCATATATGGTGGCTAACATACGAAAATGAGAGCGAGAAGAGAAGGCAAAAGCACGGTCGAGAACTATGATCAAGAAGTGATCCTAGAACAACGTACGTCAAACATAACTCCAACACCGTGTTCACCTCCCGGACTCCGCCGAGAAGAGACCATCACGGTTACACACCCGGTTGGTGTATTTTAATTAAGATCAACTTCAGGTTTTCTACAACTGGACATTAACAAATTCCCATCTGCCCATAACTGCGGGCACGACTTTTGAAAGTTCAAATCCCTGCAGGGGTGTCCCAACTTAGCCCATCACAAGCTCTCACGGTCAACGAAGGATATTCCTTCTCCCAAGACAATCCGATCAGACTCGGCATCCCGGTTACAAGACATCCTCGACAATGGTAAAACAAGTCCAGCAAGACCGCCCGATGCGCTGACATCCTGATGGGAGCTGCACATATCTCGTTCTCAGGGCAACACCGGATGAACACTACATACAGCTAAAACCAGCCCTCAAGTTTCCCCGAGCTGGCGCCGCAAGTGGCTCTGTTTCGGACCAACACTTAGACAAGCACTGGCCGGGGGGGGGGGTTAAAATAAAGATGACCCTTGGGCTGGCCTAACCCAAGGGAAAAAGGCTAGGTGGCGAATGGTAAAACCAAGGTTGGGCCTTACTGGAGGAGTTTTATTCAAAGTGAACTGTCAAGGGGTTCCCATTATAACCCAACCGTGTAAGGGATGCAAAATCCGGGAACATAACACCGATATGACGGAAACTAGGGCGGCAAGAGTGGAACAAAACACCAAGCATAAGGCCGAGCCTTCCACCCTTTACCAAGTATATAGATGCATTAAATAAATAAGAGATATTGTGATATCCCAACAAAATATCCATGTTCCAAACATGGAACAAGCTCCAATCTTCACCTGCAACTAACAACGCTATAAGAGGGGCTGAGCAAAGCGGTAACATAGCCAAACAACGGTTTGCTAGGACAAGGTGGGTTAGAGGCTTGGCTTAACAATATGGGAGGCATGATAAGCAAGTGGTAGGTATCGCATCATAGGCATAGCAAAAGAGCGAGCATCTAGCAAGCAAAGATAGAAGTGATTTCGAGGGTATGGTCATCTTGCCTGAAATCCCGCAAGGAAGAAGAACGAGTCCATGAAGAAGGCAAACGGACGTAGTCGAATGGATCCTCACAAACGCGACGTAATCGGAACCAACCCGAAGAAGCACACCGGAAAGAAGCACACAACATAGTAAACAACCAACACATGAACATGGCATGATATGGGGGATGCGGGATGCGGTGCATATGCATGATTTGGAAAGG
Source organism: Triticum dicoccoides (assembly GCF_002162155.2). Taxonomy (NCBI): domain Eukaryota; kingdom Viridiplantae; phylum Streptophyta; class Magnoliopsida; order Poales; family Poaceae; genus Triticum; species Triticum dicoccoides. The sequence continues at coordinate 563,479,788 of NC_041380.1, forward strand.
AATGATTGAACCTGGCCTCAACTTGGAAATCCAAGAGTGCCACTGGAAATGTGAGTTGATTTCAGTCGAAATTGATATAAAGATCACCGGAATCGGATGCACGGTTTGGAAATGATAAGCAAAACAAATATGGCACCGGTCTGCGATTAACAGCAAGTAGCCATCTAAATGCATCAAGAACAACATGCTACAACACTCAAACATGGCAACAAAATACATGGCAGGGATCCACTCATGATGCTTGACAGAAGATGAACACTGAGCTACGGCTAATTCACTCATTAACAGGCTCAAACAAGCATGTCAAAAGTGCAAATGATAACAGGTTTCAGACTTAGTGAAATTAACAGCATGTTAGGAATTTATCATTAGGAAGCAATGTTTAGAGCACGATAACTATATGCTACAGGAACATATCATGGCAAAGCAAGGCATGGCCTGAAGCTACTCTAAGCATATAACCTTAGTGAGCTTGAGCCAAAAGGGATCAGGAAATACAATTGCAAGCATGTGAACATAGCAAAAACATAAACAGATTCAGACTTAGTGAAAAACTGGAGCATGGCAAAACAATTAACGAGTAGGCATGTTTACAAGCTTGATGCACTCACTATAGAGCATGGCATGACAAACTAAGCATACACCCATCAATAAGACATGGCATAGAAGCTAGACATGGCAAGAACAACAACATAACATGCATGGATCAACAACAACAAGCTCGGCAAAATCGCTAAACAAGTTAACAATCCGCCAGGAACATTTTATAGCAAAAGTAGAGCTCGATTGACTCAAGCTAGGGTGCTACATAAATGCAAACAAAGACATGGATGGATAGAGCACCACAATATTAACAAAACATCCTTACTGATCATCCTCAAAAGAGGCACGGATCACTAGGAAAAAACATGAACATATGGCATAAAACCAAAACAGGACAAAGACTTAGTGAAATTCTAAGTCCCTGAAATCAGCATCAATGATTATGCTACTTTGCATGCTTGTGCTAGTCACCACATAGATCACAAAAATACATGGCATACACCCCTGTAAAGATGGCATGACATATAACAAAACACATGTAGAGCTCAGGATCATAGCATGCACACATTAATCATGGCAAAAATGACAAAAGGCCATTTGCTGAAACAGATCTGACAAATTCATCACATAGCCCTCTTCCAACAGCATTCTGGGCATCAAGATAAGCTCAAATGAAAATGATGCAAGGAGATTAAATGATGTACTCGTCGAGACGAACAATTTGACATGCTACACGCACGAATCGGAGCAGCGGGTGCAAAGTTATGATGCGATGAATATGACTAAAAAAGAAGCAGATCTGGGGACTTAGTCAAAAATTTAGACCTCTCGGGGAAAAAGGTCAACGCGGGACCGGATGAAGCGGGACAGCGCGGTGCGGTTGCGGGCGACGTGTTTGGATTGGGGACGGGTGGATCTCATCCACCCGCCTAGATCCGGCGAGGGACGGCTTTCGGCGAGGTCTTCGCCGGCGGGGCGGCGGACGACGGCAGGGCGCGGCGGCCGGCGAGGAGCGCGCGGCTGCCGGAGCACCGGGCGGAGCAGCAAGGTGGTGGAGCAAGTGGGGCGTCGCCGGCGAAAGAGGACGACGGCGGTCGCCGACCGGAGTGGATCAAGGCGGCGCCGGCAGGCTCGGGAAATTGCGGCGGCGCGGGGCGGATTCCGGCAATGGCGCTGCGGCGGCGTCGGCGACTGGAGGCGGAGAAGACGCCGGGCGCGAGGCGCGGGTTCGATTGGCGGCGGCGGGCGACCGACAGGGCCGGGAGGGCCGCGGCTAGGCCCGGCGGGCCTGGCGGGCGGCGCGGCGAAGTAGGGAAGGAAGGAGGCCAGGTGGCGCGTGCGGGTTGGCCCGGAGCGGCGGCGGAGCTGAGGTGGCACGACGCTAATGGGCGAACTTGTCACGACCGGTTTTCCAATAAAAATGTTTATTGAGAAACCAATCTTTTGAGTCCAGTATGAGAAAAATCCTCCTTACCGGTAGACAAATTCTTTATACAATAAGCCAGTAGCATAAAATATATTACAGGGTCGAGCTACGGTTGCTCAACCAAATTATTACAAGCACGCCAATAATTATACATAATGGCGGACATGACACAGTGGTGTGGAGGCATACTACTGACTCGAGGATAGGGTGGTGGTGGAAAAACACAGCCGGGAGTGAGATACATGACTCTAAAACTGGCATCTCATCGAGCGTCGAGGTGAGGCTCGATGAATTTATTTGGTAGCGGAAGCGGATATAATACAGTGACCAAATCCAGGGTCGCACGAGACTGACTGGGATTCCTCTAGGCGTCGGACTCGCTATCAAATTCTTCATCCATGAGATCGCCTTCGTCAGCATCTGGCCAAATCAACAAGCCAGGTGAGTACTTTGAAAGTACTCACAAGACAGTTCGGACGTAAGATATAACAAATGCATGCATGGATGCGTCATGATTAATTTTAACAGTGGCATATTAATTCGTAAAAACGAGACAGGTAAAAAGGGGGTCGGCGGTAGTCCGCTGGGAAACCCAACAAAATAACTGTGAACCCAATCGGGTGTCTCAAGCGACACCTCGATAGGAAGATAAATAAATAAATCACGCCGCAGTCGGGCGTCTAGGCGACACCACATAAAGGGCTTTAAAAGAAATACCACAGTCGGGCGTCTGAGCGACGCCACATAAAGGGCTTTAAAAGAAATGCCACAGTCGGGTGTCTGAGCGACGCCACATAAAGGGCTTTAAAAGAAATGCCACAGTCGGGCGTCTGGGCGATGCCACATAGAGGGCTTTAAAAGAAATGCCACAGCCGGGCGTCTGAGCGACGCCACATAAAGGGCTTTAAAAGAAACGCCACAGTCGGACGTCTGAGCGACATCGCAGAAAGGGCTTTCATTGAAAGTAAAATATAACACTGCCACAGTCGGACGTCTGAGCGACATCATAGAAAGGGCTTTTATTCACAAGTAAATAATACTCATAATAAATATTCAATTCATGCGAATAAACGGGTTAGTCCATCCACAACAATAAACATTTAACCGGACTTAGCACTCATGTGATTCACCGGAGTCTCTGTCATCAAAACTGACATTTGTCAGGATAAGATAATACCGAACTTGGACATGGAGTAGATGATTCAAAGGAATATATGACTCTGCAGAGTTTGTATGAAATTTTTTCCCACAGCCAACGGATTTCCGTAGTCACGAAGGACTAGTTCCGTTTACGGTATTTCAGAAGAAAACACAGCTAACCAGGACACACCCATCCTACCTCTCGATGCTAGGAATCACCCTAGACATCATCCAAGAAATTTTTTGAGACGGGGAGATCACAATCTCGAATAGCATGGGATCAAATTTATATACGCGCGCTCTAAGGGGTGCCCCCCTCTCGGTACCAAACGGAAACACCCATGCCCCCTGACCGGATGACTAGCTTTAATCCAGGGCCATGGAACCATCATCACGGCCTCTCCTTTTGGTGTGTACCAAGAAAGCGGTTTGCAACTTACTAAGCCATATTCCTTGCGGAAAACATGTGGTAGTACAGGGAAGGAAAAGTGGAAGGAACTGGATCGATACGGGTTGACACTGAAGTCATATCGTCTGGCATAAGACTGGCATGCTGCAACACTGCCATCTTACCCATCCTCATGCCAACACATGGCCATGCATACTCACATCCATCCACTTATGGATTTTCGAAACTCACTTGCCTCATCGTTGCATGTAACATGACATTCGTCGGTATGCTCGTCAACATGCCATGAAACTACTTAATGCAAACATGCCAAAACAATCATCATATCAAAAGTTCGAACATGCTTGCCTGGTTCAGAGTAGTCGGAGCCTAGCTCGGTGAAGTTCGCGGTCCCGTCACCTCCTTCGGTATCTATGGCATAAAGAAAATATACGCGCTATCGTGAATACCATGAGGTGCACAAAAATTTCTCCAAATATTTTTCAAATAAATCTGATAAAAAACGAGACAAAATTTTAAGGAGAACAGAAAAAGAATCAATCAAAAATACTTTTCTGTTAAAAAGTTATAAGGGTTTTAACCCAAGGATCCATCTATAATGAAACAGAAAACTTCCAGGGGCTAACTTATAAAAACAGAAAACGCTTCGATAGAAAATACGCCAGCCCAGAGGGAAAACGCATTTTGGCAGAAGACGCTTTTAGAGAAAGGTTCGTTTAAAAAGAACTGAGAGGCTGACGGACGGGTCCCACTCGTCAGGTTTAAATATTCAAATGGGGCGGCAGAGTTCGACGGTGCCCGAGAGCCGCGGTGGTCGCCGGCGGCGATCCACGGCGAGGCAGAGAGATCGGAAGGTACCTCCGTGCTCAGGGCGTCATTCCGCGTCGGTTGGTGGTGGTGGTGGTGGTCGCCGGCGAGTACCACGTCGACGGCGAGTCTTGCTCCGGCGGACGGCGGTTCGGGTGGTCGAGGGCCTTGTCGGAGAGAGCTGCGAAGGCCAAATTGACGCTGGGGTTAGCTCACTGGGTGCGAGAGGAGGCTATAGACGAGATTAGGGCGCCGGGGACGGCCTCACCGGAGCGAATCGAGCTGGTGGCCGAGGCGGATCGGTGCGGCCGGAGTTGGGGGAGGAGACCTCCTCGAGGTCCTCCTGGTGGCTTGGTAGGGTCCTGGAGGGGTGTCGTGAAGGTGTGTGCTCGTGAGCGAGCTCGAGGTCCTTTTTATAGGCGATCCGAGGCGGTGGCCGTGAACGGGGATCTCCGGTGAAGGTTACGGCGGCGCAGAGCTTGGTCGGGGAGGTTTATGGGGTTGGGCGTCAGCGTGGAGGTCCACCGATTCCATTTAGGTGCTAACCAAGCTTGGATTGGGTGCTTTGGGCGAGCTCGATGGAACGGGGCGGCGCGGGCCCGTTGGCGGCAGGGAGCACGTTCCGTGCTTGCCGGGCCACGGCGACGGTGCCACGGGCGTGTGCTGGCATGGCAGGGACACGCGGAGAGCCAGGGGACGTTGGGCGGCGCCGGGTGGCATGGCGAGCGGGCTCGGGCCCTCGCTGGCCGCCACGGGAGGCGCAGCCACCGCAGAAGCTTCCAACGCCGGTGAGGCTCGTCGCCACCGACGCCAGGAATCGGCCAAGCGTGCGTGCGGGGTGCTGGCCAAGGGGAAGAGGCTGCGTGCAACGTGCCAGGGCGCACTGTGGCCGCGTGACCGAAGTCTGACGAAGGGAAAAACGACACTGAACTCTGAATTTTCTGAAAGTCTACAGAAACAGTGCCGGCCAAGTGTTCGACGAAATGATTTTGGCATGTGGAGAATTTTCCTTGAGCTGAATTTTGGTGGGGTGGCCTCTCATTGCACCAGGAGGCTGCCTGAATTTTTGTGGAATTTTTGGAGAAGTGTAGATATGAATTTCACCAAATTCATCAAATCTGGTCCAAACTTGCAGTGAGTGAAATTTGAAATTTTTGAAAAGAAGAAGAGGGGGTCAAGATGGTTCTAGGTTGTGGGTACTAAGGACTATCCAGGGGAGTTGGTTTGGGATAAAAACTCAAAGGCAATGAGGTACTTGCTTTGAAAATCACTCAGGCTCAAAATAATTGGCAGAAATGATTTGAGAGATAAAATAATTGAAATAAAATCAAAAGCTTGTTTGGACTTGATGAGACAGAGACTTTAGATTGTTCAAAGGTGGAGGGAGGGATTTTGAGAAGATTTACTATAAGAGACATGGTAAAACCATGGGTGGTTTTCAAGATAAGAAAAACCTCAAAATTCACAGAGTTCTTTTTATAAGAAAAAGAATAATTTCCAAAATTATACTTTGAGAAGGGAACCATCAGAGAAAGAGTTTTAAATGATCAAACACCATAGTTTGAAGAAGATTACAAAAATAAAAATCCTTGCCAAAGAAGTTTTTAAGAGGAAGGTTTTTCTGGAAAAATTTTAAATGGCCTCTTTTCAAAAACCAACAAAGTTTTTGCTGAAAACCAAATAAAATTTTTGGAGTGTCACAACACCTACCCCCTTAGGAAAAATCTCGTCCCTGAGATTTCAGCTGATCCTTAAATAAGTGTGGATGCTCTGTCCGAAGGAAATCCTCCCTTTCCCAGGTTGCTTCACTTTCAGTGTGATTGCTCCACTGAACTTTGAAAAACTTGATGGTTTTCTGTCGGGTTCTCCTTTCAGACTCCTCTAATATTTTTACTGGACGTTCTCGATAGGTGAGGTCTGGCTGCACGTCAATGTTCTCATGGGATACTTGCTTCTCTGGTTTGCTTACGCACTTCCTTAATTGAGAGACGTGGAACACGTCGTGGATGTCGGACAATTCTTTGGGTATGTCTAGCTTTTAGGCTACAGTGCCTCTTCGTGCCACTATGCAGAATGGTCCAATGAATCTTGGTGCTAACTTCCCCTTAATCTTAAACCGTTGTAGTCCCCTCATAGGTGATACTCGTAGGTACACAAATTCACCGGGTTCAAAATTGACCCCACGATGTTTCTGATCGTAATAACTCTTCTGTCGGCTTTGAGCGGTCTTGAGTCGGTCCCTGATTAGCTTGATCTTTTCCTCGGCTTCTTTGAGCATGTCTGGGCCGAAGATACGGCTGTCTCCGGTCTCTGACCAATTTAGCGGGGTACGACATCTCCGTCCGTATAGGGCTTCAAAAGGTGCCATTTGCAGGCTGGCCTGGTAACTGTTGTTGTATGCGAACTCGACATATGGCAGGCTTTCTTCCCAACTGGCTCCATAGGTGAGGACACATGCTCTCAGCATCTCTTCTAAAATTTGGTTTACGCGTTTAGTCTGTCCATCAGTCTGGGGATGGTAGGCTGTACTGAAGGCCAGTTGAGTTCCCAGAGCCTGTTGTAAATGATCCCAGAATCTCGAGACGAACTATGCCTCTGTCGGATATTATAGTCTTCGGTACTCCATGCAGACAAACTATACAGGAGAGATAAATCCTGGCGAGCCTCTGAGTGTTGTAGGTTGCCTTCACTGGAATGAAATGTGCCACCTTGGTTAATCTATCGGTGATGACCCATATGGCATCATTCCCGTGCCGTGACCGAGGTAGTCCGACAATGAAATCCATCCCTATTTCATCCCATTTCCACTCAGGTATTTTGTTTGGTTGCAGTAGTCTGGCTGGTTTTTGATGCTCAACTTTTATGCGTTGACAAGAATCGCAACATGCAACGTATGTGGCTATGTCCCTCTTCATACCGTGCCACCAAAATCTTTCCTGAATATCCTTATACATTTTGGTTCCTCCACGGTGGATCGAATATGGGGCGGTGTGGGCTTTAGCTAGAATTTGCTGTTTGAGTTCCTCTATGTTTGGCACGCAGAGTCTGTCCCCGTACCATAATATTCCTCCATCGTCTATGACGAACTCCAAGGCCTTGCCCATACTCACCTTCCTTTTAATTCCTTCAATGCTGGGGTGACCAGGCTGAGCTTCTTTAATTCTCTCCACAAGGTCGGGCTGTATTTCCAAGTTTGATATGGTGCCTTCCGCGATCATTAACATGTTGAGTTTGGCAAATTCTTGTTGGAATTCAGGTCTCAAGCTTTGCAGACTGTTTTCGTCGGAGCTGGGGTTCCGACTAAGAGCATCGGCCACTACATTTGCTTTTCCTGGATGATAGTGGATACCAACATCATAATCCTTTACCAATTCCAACCAGCGTCGTTGCCGCAAGTTTAGTTCTGGCTGTGTGAAAATATATTTGAGACTTTTATGGTCCGTGTATATTTCACATCGATTTCCAAGCAAGAAATGCCTCCATTCCTTGAGTGCATGAATGACTGCTGCCATTTCTAAGTCATGAGTGGGATAATTTTCCTCATGCTTGCGAAGTTGCCTTGAAGCGTATGCGACAACCTTGCCTTCTTGCATCAACACGCACCCGAGGCCTTTTCGGGATGCGTCACAATATACTTCAAAATTCTTGTGTATGCCTGGCACAATTAATACCGGTGCTGTCGTTAATTTCCGTTTTAGCTCTTGGAAACTTTTCTCGCAGGCTTCTGTCCATTCAAACTTCTTGTCCTTCTTGAGTAACTGCGTCATTGGCTTGGCTAGGGTGGAGAATCCTTCAATAAATCTGCGGTAATATCCTGCCATTCCCAAGAAACTTCGTATGTCCGTTACGCTGGCTGGTGACTTCCAGCCAAGTATGGCCCTGACTTTCTCCGGGTCCACTGCGATACCGTCTTGGGTCAGCACGTGGCCTAGAAAGCCCACTTGTCTTAGCCAAAATTCACACTTGCTGAACTTGGCATACAATTGGTGTTTCCTGAGTTCTCCTAGCACAATCCTGAGATGTTCCGCGTGCTCTTCTGGTGTCTTGGAGTATATCAGAATATCGTCGATAAATACCAGAACGAACTTGTCCATAAACTTCATAAATACTTTGTTCATGAGGTGAACAAAATATGCGGGGGGCGTTCGTTAATCCAAAAGGCATTACTGTGAACTCATATAGTCCATATCTGGAGGTGAAGGCTGTTTTGGGGATATCTTCTGTTCGCACTTTTAATTGATGGTATCCTGACCTTAAGTCAATTTTTTGAGAATACCTTGGCCTGAGCGAGCTGATCAAATAAATCATTTATCCGTGGCATCGGGTATTTGTTCTTGACTGTGACCATGTTAAGTGCTCGGTAGTCTATGCACAATCTCAGTGTTCCATCCTTCTTTTTGGCAAATAAAATGGGTGATCCCCAAGGTGAGGAGCTGGCTCGAATGTATCCCTTGTCCAGCAATTCCTTTATTTGTTTCTTCAACTCAATCAACTCGGATGGTGCCATTCTGTATGGTTTCTTGTATATGGGGGTGGTTCCTAGTGCTAGCTCAATGCTGAATTCTACCTCTCGGTCTGGTGGCATGCCTGGTAGTTCTTCGGGAAATACGTCTGGAAATTCACATACTACTGGAACCTTGTTTAGCTCAGAAACGTCCACCTTATTAAATCTCGGTTGCCGGGGTATTTTTCTTTCTTTGACTGACACTCTTATTGTCTTCCCGTGGTGGTGTGTGAGAATTACGGTCCGGTTGAAACAATCAATAAAACCTTTGTTGGTGGTTAACCACTCCATCCCTAGGATGACATCCACTCCTTTATTTTCCAATACAATAAGATTGGCATGAAACTTCAATCCTTCAAACTCAATAACCACATCCTAACAGTAATTCTGAGTGACTTGCTGAATCCCAGGGGACTTGATGATCATGGATTTCTCCAAAGGAAGCATCGAAAAATTATTTTGCAAAGCAAAACTTTTCGAAATGAAAGAGTGAGAAGCTCCAGAATCAAACAAAACCATTGCAGGTATTGTGTTGACAGGAAACGTACCGAGTACGATATCTGAAGCATTTTGTGCTTCTTCTTTGGTCACGTGGTTTAGATGACCCTTCCTGTGGTTGTTGTTGGGGTTGAAATTGTTGCGCTTGGGCGCTGAATTATTTCCACCGTTGTTTGGCTTCGGGGTCGAGTTCCTTGGCTTGGGGCACTGTTTGGCATAGTGCCCTTCTTCTCCACAAGCGTAGCAAGTAACGCCTGGGCGATATGTGAACTCCTTGTCCCTTGCATGGAAATTCTTGGTTGGGCGTGAGACGTTTGTCGTAGGTTTGTGTGTCCCACCTTTCTGAAAATCTGTCTTGCTTCGGTGGTTGCGCGCAAGAGTAGTCTGGTCTCTTTTTCGCTTGCGGAAATCCTCCAAGCTACGTCTCTCATTTTCCAGAGTAATGGCTTTGTCCACTAGTGTCTTAAAATCTGGAAAAGTGTGCACGACCAGTTGGCATTTAAGCGCGGGCGCCAGACCGTCAAGGAATTTCTCCATCTTCTTGCTTTCAGTCACACGTTCTTCATTGGCGTAGCGAGACAATAGAGTAAATTGACCGTTGTATTCTGACACTGTCATGTTCCTTTGTTTGAGGTCATTGAACTCTCTCTTCTTGATCTTCATAATACTCTTAGGAATGTGTGCACCACGGAAACCTTCCTTGAAATCATCCCAGGTTATATCACTTTCGTTGGGGTGCATGTGCAGATAATTCTCCCACCATGATGCAGCTGCTCCTATGAGATAGTGCGGAGCATATAGTACTTTCTCGAGGTCTGAACATTGTGCAATAATTAATTTTCTTTCCATATCTCGAAGCCAATCCTTGGCTTCAAGAGGCTTGTCAGTATGAGAAAATGTTTGGGGACGTGTCTTCTGTAGCTCAGATAACTTGGAATGTTGCTGATATTGTCCATGGTGATTTCCCATGTTGATGACTTGGTTCATCATTTCCCAATGTTGTTGCTGACTCTGCTCATAAAGGCTACACATTTGTGAAAGTGCTGATTCACTGTCCTGTTGGCTTGACTGTCCCTGTGCGAACTTGTTGCTGGGTTGTGTATCATAATTTTCCTCTGGTGGAGTTGGCATGGAGCGAGTCCAAGGACGAGACATTTTTCACTCTGGGGATATATTTTGTAAAACCCATAAGAAAAGCGAAAAGAGTCGCAAAAACAATTCCATAAATGCACAAAGCTGGCAAATAAATTAAATAACCAAGCTTACTTAAGAAAAACAAATCGATTTGCGCACGGAGAAGGACTGCTCATTACATATCTTACACGCGGGCGGTAATTATACAATACATCACTCAGGATATGCGTACATAATCCTGACATGTTATTTAGGTTAGTGCACTCCTCCAGATCCTACATGATGCGCAAACAGGCTACTTCTCACAACCTATGTACATATAAACATATCGTACAAAGCGGTACATTGCATGGCGGCTAAGCGTACTCAGGCGGAGATGTTGACGACCTCCTTTGCCCTGCCGAGGGTGAGGCGTAGCGAGGCTGGGGACTCGACTTCCTCCTCGCTAATAGGCTCCATACGTGTAGTGTTGCGCTGAGTAGATGGAGCGGGTGCTAGGGGCGGAACAACACGAACAGGAGTGGGCGCGAAGGGTGGTGCAGTGCGCGCTGGAGTGGGCGCAATAACTTGGTTGAACTCTTCGGTAGAAGGCAGGCGACGAGTAGGTGCATAAGATGCTGAGGACGAGACAAAAGTCAGTGGCGGTGCGGTGGGTAGGAGCTCCCTCCTGTTGGCGGCACAGCCATGGACTGAGTCCATGTGGGCAGCCACGAAGTCGTCCACCAGGTTGTCGAAGGCTGCTTCCAGGGCCCGGAGATACTCAATAAGCATCTCAAAAGCCTCGTCTCGTTCTCCTCTGGGGCAGGAGAATGCGTAGTGACAGGTGTAAGGCACATGGCATGGAAGATAACGGTAACGACGAGTCTTCATCACGGGGAGGACATCCCTGAGACGAGCTATCGCCTCGCGGGCTGCCATCTGCATAGCATGCCTCTCCGTAGGCATGGCTCTTCCCAAGAACCGGAAGCGGCGTAACTCACCACGCCCTCCCTTGAACTGCACCGCGGCCTGGTGCAAGGTCAGACTATCGTTGACTCGGTGCTAGCAGAGTGTGAAGACTGGGCGCACAGATGGCCCCATCGCGACCTGAACGATGAAGGAGAGAAGCTTGACGAACCCGTCGGGCACGTTGGCGAAGGTCTGAGACTCGCAGCTGTTGTCGGCCATCTACAAAAGTAGGCAAAAATTCTGAATGGTCAGATCATAAATTTATGCTGACTGTTAGAAAATGACTACAATTGCAAAAAAATATAAATAGGCTCTATCATGCTAATAACCAATTAGCGATCGCATCTAGTGGCTTCCTACAGTCAGCCTGGCTCTGGTACCAAGCTTGTCACGACCGGTTTTCCAATAAAAATGTTTATTGAGAAATCAATCTTTTGAGTCCAGTATGAGAAAAATCCTCCTTACCGGTAGAAAAATTCTTGATACAATAAGCCAGTAGCATAAAATATATTACAGGGTCGAGCTACGGTTGCTCAACCAAATTATTACAAGCATGCCAATAATTATACATAATGGCGGACATGACACAGTGGTGTGGAGGCATACTACTGACTCGAGGATAGGGTGGTGGTGGAAAAACACAGCGGGGAGTGAGATACATGACTCTAAAACTGGCATCTCATCGAGCGTCAAGGTGAGGCTCGATGAATTTATTTGGTAGCGGAAGCGGATATAATACAGTGACCAAATCCAGGGTCGCACGAGACTGACTGGGATTCCTCATAAAGGGCTTTAAAAGAAATGCCACAGTCGGGCGTCTGGGCGATGCCACATAAAGGGCTTTAAAAGAAATGCCACAGTCGGGCGTCTGGGCGATGCCACATAGAGGGCTTTAAAAGAAATGCCACAGCCGGGCGTCTGAGCGACGCCACATAAAGGGCTTTAAAAGAAACGCCACAGTCGGACGTCTGAGCGACATCGCAGAAAGGGCTTTCATTGAAAGTAAAATATAACACTGCCACAGTCGGACGTCTGAGCGACATCACAGAAAGGGCTTTTATTCACAAGTAAATAATACTCATAATAAATATTCAATTCATGAGAATAAACGGGTTAGTCCATCCACAGCAATAAACATTTAACCGGACTTAGCACTCATGTGATTCACCAGAGTCTCTGTCATCAAAACTGACATTTGTCAGGATAAGATAATACCGAACTTGGACATGGAGTAGATGATTCAAAGGAATATATGACTCTGCAGAGTTTGTACGAAATTTTTTCCCACAGCCAACGGATTTCCGTAGTCACGAAGGACTAGTTCCGTTTACGGTATTTCGGAAGAAAACACAGCTAACCAGTACACACCCATCCTACCTCTCGATGCTAGGAATCACCCTAGACATCATCCAAGAAAAACTTTTGAGACGGGGAGATCACAATCTCGAATAGCATGGGATCAAATTTATATACGCGCGCTCTAAGGGGTGCCCCCCTCTCGGTCCCAACCGGAAACACCCATGCCCCCTGACCGGATGACTGGCTTTAAGCCAGGGCCGTGGAACCATCATCACGGCCTCTCCTTTTGGTGTGTACCAAGAAAGCGGTTTGCAACTTACTAAGCCATATTCCTTGCGGAAAACATGTGGTAGTACAGGGAAGGAAAAGTGGAAGGAACTGGATCGATACGGGTTGACACTAAAGTCATATCGTCTGGCATAAGACTGGCATGCTGCAACACTGCCATCTTACCCATCCTCATGCCAACACATGGCCATGCATACTCACATCCATCCACTTATGGATTTTCGAAACTCACTTGCCTCATCGTTGCATGTAACATGACATTCGTCGGTATGCTCATCAACATGCCATGAAACTACTTAATGCAAACATGCCAAAACAATCATCATATCAAAAGTTCGAACATGCTTGCCTAGTTCAGAGTAGTCGGAGCCTAGCTCGCTGAAGTTCGCGGTCCCATCACCTCCTTCGGTATCTATGGCATAAAGAAAATATACGCGCTATCGTGAATACCGTGAGGTGCACAAAAATTTCTCCAAATTTTTTTCAAATAAATCTGATAAAAACCTAGACAAAATTTTAAGGAGAACAGAAAAAGAATCAATCAAAAATACTTTTCTGTTAAAAAGTTATAAGGGTTTTAACCCAAGGATCCATCTGTAATGAAATAGAAAACTTCCAGGGGCTAACTTATAAAAACAGAAAACGCTTCGATAGAAAATACGCCAGCCCAGAGGGAAAACGCATTTTGGCAGAAGACGCTTTCAGAGAAAGGTTCGTTTAAAAAGAACTGAGAGGCTGACGGACGGGTCCCACTCGTCAGGTTTAAATATTCAAATGGGGCGGCAGAGTTCGACGGTGCCCGAGAGCCGCGGTGGTCACCGGCGGTGATCCACGGTGAGGCAGAGAGATCGGAAGGTACCAGCGTGCTCAGGGCGTCATTCCGCGTCGGTTGGTGGTGGTGGTGGTCGCCGACGAGTACCACGTCGACGGCGAGTCTTGCTCCGGCGGACGGCGGTTCGGGTGGTCGAGGGCCTCGTCGGAGAGAGCTGCGAAGGCCAAATTGACGCTGGGGTTAGCTCATTGGGTGCGAGAGGAGGCTATAGACGAGATTAGGGCGCTGGGGACGGCCTCACTGGAGCGAATCGAGCTGGTGGACGAGGCGGATCGGTGCGGCCGGAGTTGGGGGAGGAGACCTCCTCGAGGTCCTCCTGGTGGCTTGGTAGGGTCCTGGAGAGGTGCCGTGAAGGTGTGTGCTCATGAGCGAGCTCGGGGTCCTTTTTATAGGCGATCCAAGGCGGTGGCCGTGAACGGGGATCTCCGGTGAAGGTTACGGCGGCGCAGAGCTTGGTCGGGGAGGTTTATGGGGTTGGGCGTGAGCGTGGAGGTCCACCGGTTCCATTTAGGTGCTAACCAAGATTCGATTGGGTGCTTTGGGCGAGCTCGACGGAACGGGGCGGCGCGGGCCCGTCGGCGGCAGGGAGCACGTTCCGTGCTTGGCGGGCCACGGCGACGGTGCCACGGGCGTGCGCTGGCATGGAAGGGACACGCGGAGAGCCAGGGGACGTTGGGCGGCGCCGGGTGGCGTGGCGAGCGGGCTCGGGCCCTCGCTGGCCGCCACGGGAGGCGCAGCCACCGCAGAAGCTTCCAACGCCGGCGAGGCTCGTCGCCACCGACGCCAGGAATCGGCCAAGCGTGCGTGCGGGGTGCTGGCCAAGTGGAAGAGGCTGCGTGCAACGCGCCAGGGCGCACTGTGGCCGCGTGACCGAAGTCTGACGAAGGGAAAAACGACACTGAACTCTGAATTTTCTGAAAGTCTACAGAAACAGTGCCGGCCAAGTGTTCGATGAAATGATTTTGGCATGTGGAGAATTTTCCTTGAGCTGAATTTTGGTGGGGTGGCCTCTCATTGCACCAGGAGGCTGCCTAAATTTTTGTGGATTTTTTGGAGAAGTGTAGATATGAATTTCACCAAATTCATCAAATCTGGTCCAAACTTGCAGTGAGTGAAATTTGAAATTTTTGAAAATAAGAAGAGTGGGTCAAGATGGTTCTAGGTTGTGGGTACTAAGGACTATCCAGGGGAGTTGGTTTGGGATAAAAACTCAAAGGCAATGAGGTACTTGCTTTGAAAATCACTCAGGCTCAAAATAATTGGCAGAAATGATTTGAGAGATAAAATAATTGAAATAAAATCAAAAGCTTGTTTGGACTTGATGATACAGAGACTTTAGATTGTTCAAAGGTGGAGGGAGGGATTTTGAGAAGATTTACTATAAGAGACATGGTAAAACCATGGGTGGTTTTCAAGATAAGAAAAACCTCAAAATTCACAGAGTTCTTTTTATAAGAAAAAGAATAATTTCCAAAAATATACTTTGAGAAGGGAACCATCAGAGAAAGAGTTTTAAATGATCAAACACCATAGTTTGAAGAAGATTATAAAAATAAAAATCCTTGCCAAAGAAGTTTTTAAGAGGAAGGTTTTTCTAGAAAAATTTTAAATGGCCTCTTTTCGAAAACCAACAAAGTTTTTGCTGAAAACCAAATAAAAATTTTGGAGTGTCACATAACTGAGGTGGCGGTGGCAAGCGGACATGTCCGGCCGGTGGTGGGAAGTTTGTCCGGTGGCGCGAGGAGCGGGGCTAGGGTTTCATCTGCGCGAAAATTTCGGGGGAGGCCACATATTTATAGGTAGAGGGAGCTAGGAGAGTCCAAAAGAGGTGCGGTTTTCGGCCACGCGATCGTGATCGAACGCTCTAGACGATGGAGAGGGTTTAGGTGGGTTTTGGGCCAAATTGGAAGGGTGTTGGGCTGCAACACACACGAGGCCTTTTCGGTCCCTCGGTTAACCGTTGGAGTAACAAACAAAGTCCAAATGGCACGAAACTTGACAGGCGGCCTACCGGTAGTAAACCAAGGCCGCATGACAAGTCTCAGTCCATCCGAAAATGTTTAACACCCGCACACGAAAAGATGTAGAAAGGGACACCTGGTGACATAGAAGCGCCGGATTGCAAAACAGACAACGGGGAAAATGCTCGGATGCATGAGACGAACATGTATGCAAATGAAATGCACATGATGACATGATATGACATGCATGACATGCAAGCAATGACAAGGCAACAATAGCGAATACCCGGAGGACACCTGGCACATCGGTCTCGGGGCGTTACAGAATACAATCAAGGTCCGACTACGGAACCAAAATAAAGACAACCCCAAATGCATAAGATCCCCGATCGCCCGAACTGGGCTCCACTACTAATCATCTGGAAAGGAAACATAGTAACGTCCTGAATCCTCGTCGAACTCCCACTTGAGTTCGGTCGCATCCCCTGTACTGGCATCATCGGCACCTGCATTTGGTTTTGGAAGTAATATGTGAGTCATGGGGACTCAGCAATCTCACACCCTCGCGATCAAGACTATTTAAGCTTATGGGTAGGAAAGGTAGTGAGGTGGAGATGCAGCAAGCACTAGCATATATGGTGACTATCTTACGCAAATGAGAGCGAGAAGAGAAAGAAAAGCACGGTCGAGAAGCTACAAAGATCAAGAAGTGATCCTGAAACTACTTACGTTCAAGCATAACACGAGACTGTGTTCTCTTCCCGGACTCCGCCGAAAAGAGACCATCACGGCTACACACGCGGTTGATTCATTTTAATTAAGTTAAGTTTCAAGTTTTCTACAACCGGATATTAACAAATTCCCATCTGCCCATAACCGCGGGCACGACATTCGAAAGTTCAAAACCCTGCAGGGGTGTCCCAACTTAGCCCATCACAAGCTCTCACGGTCAACGAAGGATATTCCTTCTCCCAGGAAGACCCGATCAGACTCGGAATCCCGGTTACAAGATATTTCGACAATGGTAAAACAAGACCAGCAAAGCCGCCCGATGTGCCGACAAATCCCGATAGGAGCTGCACATATCTCGTTCTTAGGGCACACCAGATGAACACTACGTACAACTAAAACCAACTCTCAAGTTTCCCCGAGGTGGCGTTGCAAGTGGCTCTGTTTTGGACCAACACTCAAAGGAGCACTGGCCCGGGGGTTTAAAATAAAGATGACCCTTGAGTCCACGGAACCCAAGGGAAAAAGGCTTAGGTGGCAAATGGTAAAACCAAGGTTGGGCCTTGCTGGAGGAGTTTTATTCAAGGCGAACTATCAAGGGGTTCCCATTATAACCCAACCGCGTAAGGAACGCAAAATCAAGGAACATAACACCGGTATGACGGAAACTAGGGCGGCAAGAGTGGAACAAAACACCAGGCATAAGGCCGAGCCTTCCACCATTTACCAAGTATATAGGTGCATTAAAGTAAACAAGATATAATAATGATATCTCAACAATAATCATGTTCCAAACAAGGAACAAACTCCAATCTTCACCTGCAACTAGCAACGCTATAAGAGGGGCTGAGCAAAGCGGTAACATAGCCAAACAACGGTTAGCTAGGACAAGGTGGGTTAGAGGCTTGACATGGAAATATGGGAGGCATGATAAAGCATGTGGTAGGTATCGCGGCATAGCAATTGAACGAGCAACTAGCAAAGCAAAGATAGAAGTGATTTTGAGGGTATGGTCATCTTGCCTACAAAGTTCTCTGAGTTGACGTAAGATTGATCCTCATAAGCGTACTCAACGGGTTCCTCGATCACATACTCGTCTCCCGGCTCTACCCAAGGCAAGAACACAAGCAAAGGAGACAACAATCAACCACGGTGCAATGCGCAAGCAACACGATGCAAAACATGGCATGATATGCGGGATGTGATATGCAATGCATATGCATGGTCTGGAAGGAAAAGATTGAATCAGGCCTCAACTTGGCAAAACAAGAGTGCCGCTGGAAAGATGAGTTGATTTCGATCGAAATCGATATAAAGATCACCGGAATCGGATGCACGGTTTGCAAATGGCAAGCAAAACAAGAATGACACAATTATGCGATTAACAGCACGATGCCATCTAGAATGCAACAAGAAACTAAGCTACTACAATCCAACATAGCAACAAAGCACATGGCAGTGATCTACTCAATATGCTTGACAAAAGATGAACAATGAGCTACGGCTAAATCACACAAGAGCAGGTTCAAACAAGCAGGGCAAAAGGGCAAAAGATATCAGCATCACAGACTTAGTGAAAATAACAACATGCCAGGAATTAACATCAGGAAGCAAAGTTTAGAGCAAGATAACAACATGCTACAAGATCAGATCATAGCAAATCAAGACATGATATGAATCTACTCAAAGCATATAACAAAAGTCCCTTACTGACCATAAGCCAAAAGGGCACAGAAAAATAAGATGGCACCCATGTAAACATAGCAAGTTTGTAACAGATTCAGACTTAGCAGAAAACTGGACATGGCAAAAACAGTATTATGAAGGCATGTTTGCGAGCTCGATGCACTCTACACAAGGCATTGCATGACAAACTAAGCATATACCCAGCACGAAGACACGATCAAGAAGCTAAACATGGAAAGAACAATCTCATAGCATGCATGGATCAACTACAACAACCTTGACAAAATTGATTAACACGTAAACAATCTGCCAGGAACATTTTGTAGCAAAAGTAGAGTAAGATTGAGTCATGCTAGGGTACTCCATAAATGCAAACAAGTACATGGATGGATAGAGCATAACCATATGCCCAAATCATCCTTACTGAACATACTCAAAAGAAGCATGGATCACTCTGTAACAACATGAATACATGGCATTAGAATAACAACAGGGAAATGACTTGGTGAAATTCTAAGTCCCTGAAATCAGCAACATCACAAGAGCTACTTTGCATGCTTGTGCTAGTCACCACATTGATCACAAAAATACATGGAATACACCCCTGTAAGGATGGCATGGCATAGCCCAAAACACATGTAGAGCTCATGCTCATATGCAGCACACATTAATCATGGCAAAAATGACAAATGCTCAAGATCTGCTAAGTAACAGGAACAAACATTTTATAGCACTCTTGCATCAGTCATTTGGGCATCAATATGGACTCAAACAAGCATGGTGCAATGGAACAAAATGAAGAGGACATCATGATGAACATTTTGATATAAGGCACGCCCAAAACGGAGCAACGGATGCGGAGTTATGACATGATGAATAGAGATCTAGGATGTAAAAATAAAAGGACTTGGGGACATTTCAAAGTCAACCCTAATCTCCAGATCCAGATATGAGCGCGCGCGGACTTCGAGGTTCACCGGAGTTGAGTGGATCTCGCCGGATCTCGTCGGGAGGAGGTGGCCAGAGCTGGGGAGGAGGTGTTGGAGTGGAGAGGATGAGGGGGCGGCGCCGCGGTACGTGCGGCGGAGCTCCAGTGGCCGGCGCCGCGGTCCGGGCTGCCGGAGACGGCGGGCGGCGATGGCCGGACCG
>NC_041380.1:563499642-563503143 GCF_002162155.2 Triticum dicoccoides
AGAAGCGGGCCCGTGGGGGCCGGACCAGGGCTCGCGGGCCGGCAACGGTGGCGGCGACACATGGCGGCGTCCCGTTGGTGCGGTGGCGGTGGCGGACGCGTCCGGCCGGAGCGGACGTGTTCGGCGGCGCGAGGAGGGGGGGGGAGAGATCTAGGGTTTCGCCCGAAAATTCAGAGGAGTGCACATATTTATAGGTAGGGGAGCTAGGAGAGTCCCAATGGAGTGCGGTTTCCGGCCACGCGATCGTGATCGAACGGCCGAGATGATGGAGGGGGTTTGGATGGGTTTTGAGCCACTTTGGAGGGGTGTTGGGCTGCAACACACACGCGGCCTTTACGGTTCCTCGGTTAATCGTTGGAGTATCAAACGGACTCCAAATGACACGAAACTTGACAGGCGGTCTACCGGTGGTGTACCAAGGCCGCTTGGCAAATCTCGGTCCATTCCGAGAATGTTTAACACCCACACACGAAAAGAGGCAAAAGGGGGCGCCGGAGGACATAGGAGTGTCGGATCGCAAAACGGACAACGGGGAAAATGCTCGAATGCATGAGACGAACATGTATGCAAATGCGATGCACATGATGACAAGATATGAAATACATGACATGGACAAAATGCAAAATGAAGACAAAACCCAACCACGAGGGAATATCATAACTTAGAGCCGAAAATGGCAAGAGTTGGAGTACAAATATGGTAAGTTACATACGGGGTGTTACAAGCACCATGTTTAAGTAGAGATTACAACGGGTAAGAGAGAGGTTACACCGCTGCATAGAGGGGGGAAGAGCTGGTGATGATGGCGGTGAAGTTGTTGGTGAAGATTGCGGTGATGATGATGGCCATGGCAGTGTTCCGGCGCCACCGGAAGAGAAGGGGAGAGGGGCCCCTTCATCTTCTTGTTCCTTGACCTCCTCCCTAGATGGGAGAAGGGTTTCCCCTCTGGTCCTTGGCCTCCATGGCGTGGGAGGGGCGAGATCACCTTCGAGTTTGGATATGTCTCTCTGTCTCTCTCTGTTTCTGCGTTGTCAGATTCTACCCTTTCACCGTTTTTTATATTCCCGGAGATCCGTAACTCTGATTGGGCTGAAATTTTAACACGATCTCTATCCGGATATTAGCTTTCTTGCGGAAAAAGAAGGGCATCAACCGCCTTACGGGGTGGCCACGAGGGTCAGGGGCGCATCCAGGGGGTGCGGCGCGCCCCCTGCCTCATGGCCCCCTCGGGCATCGTCTCACGTGGATTTTTCTTCCCAAAAATCATATATATTTCAAAAAAAATCTTCGTCGGTTTTTATCATGTTTGGACTCCATTTGATATGGATATTCTGCAAAACAAAAAACATGCAACAAACAGGAACTGACACTAGGCACTGGATCAATATGTTAGTCCCAAAAATAGTATAAAAAGTTGCCAAAAGTATATGAAAGTTGAATAATATTGGCATGGAACAATCAAAAATTATAGATACAACGGAGACGTATCAGCATCCCCAAGCTTAATTCCTGCTCATCCTCGAGTAGGTAAATGATAAAAAGATAATTTTTTATGTGGAATGCTACCTAGCATAATCTTGATCACATATCTAATCATGGCATGAATATTAAGATACGAGTGATTCAAAGCAATAGTCTATCATTTGACATAAAAACAATAATACTTCAAGCCTACTAATAAAGCAATCATGTCTTTTCAAAATAACATGGCCAAAGAAAGTTATCCCTAGAAAATCATATAGTCTGGCTATGCTCCATCTTCACCACACAAAATATTTAAATCATGCACAACCCCGATGACAAGCCAAGCAATTGTTTCATACTTTTGATGTTCTCAAACTTTTTCAATCTTCACGACATGAGTGTGAGCCATGGACATAGCACTATAGGTGGAATAGAATGGTGGTTGTGGAGAATACAAAAAGGAGGAGATAGTCTCACATCAACTAGGCGTATCAACGGGCTATGAAGATGCCCATTAATAGGTATTAATGTGAGTGAGTAGGGATTGCCATGCAACGGATGCACTAGAGTTATAAGTGTATGAAAGCTCAACAAAATAAACTAAGTGGGTGTGCATCCAACTCGCTTGCTCATGAAGACCTAGGGCATTTGAAGAAGCCCATCATTGGAATATACAAGCCAAGTTTTATAATGTAAAATTCCCACTAGTATATGGAAGTGACAACATAGGAGACTCTCTATCATGAAGATTATGGTGCTACTTTGAAGCACAAGTGTGGTAAAAGGATAGTAACATTGTCCCTTCTCTCTTTTTCTCTCATTTTTATTGTTTTATTTTTTTTCTATTTGGGACTTCTCTTTTTTATGGCCTCTTTTCACTTTTTTTATTTGGGCTTCTTTGGCCTCTTTTATTTATTTATTTTCGTCCGGAGTCTCATCCCGACTTGTGAGGGAATCATAGTCTCCATCATCCTTTCCTCACTGGGATAATGCTCTAATAATGATGATCATCACACTTTTATTTACTTACAACTCAAGAATTACAACTTGATACTTAGAACAAGATATGACTCTATATGAATGCCTCCGGCGGTGTACCAGGATGTGTAATGATGCATGAGTGACATGTATGAAAGAATTATGAATGGTGGCTTTGCCACGAATATGATGTCAACTACATGATCATGTCAAATATTATGTCTTCTCAAAATAACATGGCCAAAGAAAGTTATCCCTACAAAATCATATAGTCCGGCTATGCTCCATCTTCACCACACAAAATATTCACATCATGCACAACCCCGATGACAAGCCAAGCAATTGTTTCATACTTTTGACGTTCTCAAACCTTTTCAACTTTCACGCAATACATGAGTGTGAGCCATGGACATAGCACTATAGGTGGAATAGAATGGTGGTTGTGGAGAAGACAAAAAGGAGAAGATAGTCTTGTTGGGGAACGTAGTAATTTCAAAAAAATTCCTACGCACACGCAAGATCATGGTGATGCATAGCAACGAAAGGGGAGAGTGTGATCTACGCATCCTTGTAGACCGACAGCGGAAGCGTTAGCACAACGCGGTTGATGTAGTCGTACGTCTTCACGGCCCGACCGATCAAGCACCGAAACTACGGCACCTCCAAGTTTTAGCACACGTTCAGCTCGATGACGATCCCCGGACTCCGATCCAGCAAACTGTCGGGGAAGAGTTCCGTCAGCACGACGGCATGGTGACGATCTTGATGTACTACCGTCGCAGGGCTTCGCCTAAGCACTGCTACAATATTATCGAGGATTATGGTGGAAGGGGGCACCGCACACGGCTAAGAATATGATCACGTGGATCAACTTGTGTGTCTAGGGGTGCCCCTGCCCCCGTATATAAAGGATCAAGGGGAGGAGGCCGGCCGGCCCTCTATGGCGCGCCAAGGAGGAGTCCTCCTCCTAGTAGGAGTAGGACTCCTACTAGGAGGGGGAAATAAGTGGGGAGGGAGAGGGAAAGGGGGGCGCCGCCCCCCTCTCCTAGTCCAATTCGG
>NC_041380.1:563503408-563572656 GCF_002162155.2 Triticum dicoccoides
GAAATCACCTGGAACACTTCTGGTGTCCGAATATAGCCGTCCAATATATCAATCTTTATGTCTCGACCATTTCGAGACTCCTCGTCATGTCCGTGATCACATCCGGGACTCAGAACTAACTTCGGTACATCAAAACTCATAAACTCATAATATAACTGTCATCGAAACCTTAAGCGTGCGGACCCTACGGGTTCGAGAACAATGTAGACATGGCCGAGACACGTCTCCGGTCAATAACCAATAGCGGAACCTGGATGCTCATATTGGCTCCTACATATTCTACGAAGATCTTTATCGGTCAGACTGCATAACAACATACGTTGTTCCCTTTGTCATCGGTATGTTACTTGCCCGAGATTCGATCGTCGGTATCTCAATACCTAGTTCAATCTTGTTACCGGCAAGTCTCTTTACTTGTTCCGTAATACATCATCTTGCAACTAACTCATTAGTTGCAATGCTTGCAAGGCTTATGTGATGTGCATTACCGAGAGGGCCCAGAGATACCTCTCCGCCAATCGGAGTGACAAATCCTAATCTCGAAATACGCCAACCCAACATGTACCTTTGGAGACACCTATAGAGCACCTTTATAATCACCCATTTACGTTGTGACGTTTGGTAGCACACAAAGTGTTCCTCCGGCAAACTGGAGTTGCATAATCTCATAGTCATAGGAACATGTATAAGTCATGAAGAAAGCAATAGCAACATGCTAAACAATCGGGTGCTAAGCTAATGGAATGGGTCATGTCAATCAGATCATTCACCTAATGATGTGATCCCATTAATCAAATAACAACTCTTTGTTCATGGTTAGGAAACATAACCATGTTTGATTAATGAGCTAGTCAAGTAGAGGCATACTAGTGACACTCTGTTTGTCTATGTATTCACACATGTATTATGTTTCCGGTTAATACAATTCTAGCATGAATAATAAACATTTATCATGACATAAGGAAATAAATAATAACTTTATTATTGCCTCTAGGGCATATTTCCTTCAGTCTCCCACTTGCACTAGAGTCAATAATCTAGATTACACAGTAATGATTCTAACACCCATGGAGCCTTGGTGTTGATCATGTTTTGCTCGTGGAAGAGGCTTAGTCAACGGGTCTGCAACATTCAGATCCGTATGTATCTTGCAAATCTCTATGTCTCCCACCTAGACTAGATCCCGGATGGAATTGAAGCGTCTCTTGATGTGCTTGGTTCTCTTGTGAAATCTGGATTCCTTTGCCAAGGCAATTGCACCAGTATTGTCACAAAAGATTTTCATTGGACCCGATGCACTAGGTATGACACCTAGATCGGATATGGACTCCTTCATTTGCTGCTTCCGAAGCAGCTATGTACTCCACTTCACATGTAGATCCCGCCACTACGCTTTGTTTAGAACTGCACCAACTGACAGCTCCACCGTTTAATGTAAACACGTATCCGGTTTGCGATTTAGAATCGTCCAGATCAGTGTCAAAGCTTGCATCAACGTAACCTTTTACGACGAGCTCTTTGTCACCTCCATATATGAGAAACATATCCTTAGTCCTTTTCAGGTATTTCAGGATGTTCTTGACCGCTGTCTAGTGATCCACTCCTGGATCACTTTGGTACCTCCCTGCTAGACTTACAGCAAGGCACACATCAGGTCTGGTACACAGCATTGCATACATGATAGAGCCTATGGCTGAAGCATAGGGAACATCTTTCATTTTCTCTCTATCTTCTGCAGTGGTTGGGCATTGAGTCTTACTCAACTTCACACCTTGTAACACAGGCAAGAACCCTTTCTTTGCTTGATCCATTTTGAACTTCTTCAAAACTTTGTCAAGGTATGTGCTTTGTGAAAGTCCAATTAAGCATCTTGATCTATCTCTATAGATCTTAATGCCTAATATGTAAGCAGCTTCACCGAGGTCTTTCATTGAAAAACTCTTATTCAAGTATCCCTTTATGCTATCCAGAAATTCTATATCATTTCCAATTAGTAATATGTCATCCACATATAATATCAGAAATGCTACAGAGCTCCCACTCACTTTCTTGTAAATACAGGCTTCTCCAAAAGTCTGTATAAAACCAAATGCTTTGATCACACTATCAAAGCGTTTATTCCAACTCCAAGAGGCTTGCACCAGTCCATAAATGGATCGCTGGAGCTTGCACACTTTGTTAGCTCCCTTTGGATCGACAAAACCTTCTGGTTGCATCATATACAACTCTTCTTCCAGAAATCCATTCAGGAATGCAGTTTTGACATCCATCTGCCAAATTTCATAATCATAAAATGCGGCAATTGCTAACATGATTCGGACAGACTTAAGCATCGCTACGGGTGAGAAGGTCTCATCGTAGTCAATCCCTTGAACTTGCCGAAAACCTTTTGCGACAAGTCGAGCTTTGTAGACAGTAATATTACCGTCAGCGTCAGTCTTCTTCTTGAAGATCCATTTATTCTCAATTGCTTGCCGATCATCGGGCAAGTCAACCAAAGTCCACACTTTGTTCTCATACATGGATCCCATCTCAGATTTCATGGCTTCAAGCCATTTTGCGGAATCTGGGCTCACCATCGCTTCTTCATAGTTCGTAGTTTCATAATGATCTAGTAGCATGACTTCCAGAACAGGATTACCGTACCACTCTGGCGCGGATCTCACTCTGGTTGATCTACGAGGTTCAGTAGTATCTTGTTCTGAAGTTTCATGATCATCATCATTAGCTTCCTCACTAACTGGTGTAGGTGTCACAGAAACAGGTTTTTTGTGATGTACTACTTTCCAATAAGGGAGTAGGTACAGTTACCTCGTCAAGTTCTATTTTCCTCCCACTCACTTCTTTCGAGAGAAACTCCTTCTCCAGAAAGTTTCTGAATTTAGCAACAAAAGTCTTGCCTTCGGATCTGTGATAGAAGGTGTATCCAATAGTTTCCTTTGGATATCCTATGAACACACATTTCTCCGATTTGGATTCGAGCTTATCAGGTTGAAGCTTTTTCACATAAGCATCGCAGCCCCAAACTTTCAGAAACGACAACTTTGGTTTCTTGCCAAACCACAGTTCCTAAGGCGTCGTCTCAACGGATTTTGATGGTGCCCTATTTAATGTGAATGCGGCCGTCTCTAGAGCATATCCCCAAAACGATAGAGGTAAATCAGTAAGAGACACCATAGATCGCACCATATCGAGTAAAGTACGATTACGACGTTCGGACACACCATTACGCTGTGGTGTTCCGGGTGGCGTGAGTTGTGAAACTATTCCACAATTTTTCAAATGTACACCAAACTCGTAACTCAAATATTCTCCTCCACGATCAGATCGTAGGAATTTTATTTTCTTGTTACGATGATTTTCTACTTCACTCTGAAATTCTTTGAACTTTTCAAATGTTTCAGACTTGTGTTTCATTAAGTAGATATACCCATATCTGCTTAAGTCATCTGTGAAGGTGAGAAAATAACGATATCCGCCACGAGCCTCAATATTCATCGGACCACATACATCTGTATGTATGATTTCCAACAAATCTGTTGCTCTCTCCATAGTACCGGAGAACGGTGTTTTAGTCATCTTGCCCATGAGGCACGGTTCGCAAGTACCAAGTGATTCATAATCAAGTGGTTCCAAAAGTCCATCAGTATGGAGTTTCTTCATGCGCTTTACACCGATATGACCTAAACGGCAGTGCCACAAATAAGTTGCACTATCATTATCAACTCTGCATCTTTTGGCTTCAACACTATGAATATGTGTGTCACTACTATCGAGATTCAACAAAAATAGACCACTCTTTAAGGGTGCATGACCATAAAAGATATTACTCATATAAATAGAACAACCATTATTCTCAGATTTAAATGAATAACCGTCTCGCATCAAACAAGATCCAGATATAATGTTCATGCTTAACCAAATAACAATTATTTAGGTCTAATATTAATCCCGAAGGTAGATGTAGAGGTAGCGTGCCGACTGCGATCACATCGACTTTGGAACCGTTTCCCACGCACATCGTCACCTCGTCCTTAGCCAATCTTCGCTTAATCCATAGTCCCTGTTTCGAATTGCAAATATTAGCAACAGAACCAGTATCAAATACCCAGGTGCTACTGCAAGCATTAGTAAGGTACACATCAATAACATGTATATCACATATACCTTTGTTCACCTTGCCATCCTTCTTATCCGCCAAATACTTGGGGCAGTTCCGCTTCCAGTGACCAGTCTACTTGCAGTAGAAGCACTCAGTTTCAGGCTTAGGTCCAGGTTTGGGTTTCTTCTCTTGAGTAGCAACTTGCTTGCTGTTCTTTTTGAAGTTCCCCTTCTTCTTCCCTTTGCCCTTTTTCTTGAAACTAGTGGTCTTGTTGACCATCAACACTTGATGCTCCTTCTTGATTTCTACCTCCGCAGCTTTCAGCATTGCGAAGAGCTCGGGAATAGTCTTATTCATCCCTTGCATATTATAGTTCATCACGAAGCTCTTGTAGCTTGGTGGCAGTGATTGGAGAATTCTGTCAATGATGCAATCATCTGGAAGATTAACTCCCAATTGAATCAAGTGATTATTATACCCAGACATTTTGAGTATATGCTCACTGACAGAACTGTTCTCCTCCATCTTGCAGCTATAGAACTTATTGGCGACTTCATATCTCTCAATCCGGGCATTTGCTTGAAATATTAACTTCAACTCCTGGAACATCTCATATGCTCCATGACGTTCAAAACATCGTTGAAGTCCCGATTCTAAGCCGTAAAGCATGGCACACTGAACTATCGAGTAGTCATCAGCTTTGCTCTGCCAGACGTTCATAACATCTGGTGTTGCTCCAGCAGCAGGCCTGGCACCCAGTGGTGCTTCCAGGACGTAATTCTTCTTTGCAGCAATGAGGATAACCCTCAAGTTATGGACCCAGTCCGTGTAATTGCTACCATCATCTTTCAACTTTGCTTTCTCAAGGAACGCATTAAAATTCAACGGAACAACAGCACGAGCCATCTATCTACAATCAAGCATAAACAAGCAAGATACTATTAGGTACTAAGTTTCATGATAAATTTAGGTTCAATTAATTTACTTAAAGAACTCCCACTTAGATAGACATCCCTCTAATCCTCTAAGTGATTACGTGATCCAAATCAACTAAACCATGTCCGATCATCACGTGAGATGGAGTAGTTTTATTGGTGAACATCACTATGTTGATCATATCTACTATATGATTCACGCTCGACCTTTCGGTCTCCGTGTTCCGAGGCCATATCTGTATATGCTTGGCTCGTCAAGTATAACCTGAGTATTCCGCATGTGCAACTGTTTTGCACCCGTTGTATTTGAACGTAGAGCCTATCACACCCGATCATCACGTGGTGTCTTAGCACGAAGAACTTTCGCAACGGTGCATACTCAGGGAGAACACTTCTTGATAATTAGTGAGAGATCATCTTATAATGCTACCGTCAATCAAAGCAAGATAAGATGCATAAAAGATAAACATCACATGCAATCAATATAAGTGATATGATATGGCCATCATCATCTTGTGCTTGTGATCTCCATCTTCGAAGCACCGTCGTGATCACTATCGTCACCGGCGCGACACCTTGATCTCCATCGTAGCATCGTTGTTGTCTCGCCAATCTTATGCTTCCACGACTATCGCTACCGCTTAGTGATAAAGTAAAGCATTACAGCGCGATTGCATTGCATACAATAAAGCGACAACCATATGGCTCCTGCCAGTTGCCGATAACTCGGTTACAAAACATGATCATCTCATACAATAAAATTTAACATCATGTCTTGACCATATCACATCACAACATGCCCTGCAAAAACAAGTTAGACATCCTCTACTTTGTTGTTGCAAGTTTTACGTGGCTGCTACGGGCTTAAGCAAGAACCAATCTTACCTACGCATCAAAACCACAACGATAGTTTGTCAAGTTGGTGCTGTTTTAACCTTCGCAAGGACCGGACATAGCCATACTCGGTTCAACTAAAGTTGGAGAAACTGTCACCCGCAAGCCACCTATGTGCAAAGCACGTCGGGAGAACCGGTCTCGCATAAGCGTACGCGTAATTTCGGTCCGGGCCGCTTCGTCCAACAATACCACCGAACCAAAGTATGACATGCTGGTAAGCAGTATGACTTATATCGCCCACAACTCACTTGTGTTCAATCGTGCATATAACATCAACATATAAAACCTAGGCTCGGATGCCACTATTGGGGAACGTAGTAATTTCAAAAAAATTCCTACGCACACGCAAGATCATGGTGATGCATAGCAACGAAAGGGGAGAGTGTGATCTACGTACCCTTGTAGACCGACAGCGGAAGCATTAGCACAACGCGGTTGATGTAGTCGTACGTCTTCACGGCCTGACCGATCAAGCACCGAAACTACGGCACCTTCGAGTTTTAGCACACGTTCAGCTCGATGACGATCCCCGGACTCCGATCCAGCAAAGTGTCGGGGAAGAGTTCCGTCAGCACGACGGCGTGGTGACGATCTTGATGTACTACCGTCGCAGGGCTTCGCCCAAGCACCGCAACAATATTATCGAGGATTATGGTGGAAGGGGGCACCGCACACGGCTAAGAATATGATCACGTGGATCAACTTGTGTGTCTAGGGGTGCCCCCTGCCCCCGTATATAAAGGATCAAGGGGAGGAGGCCGGCCGGCCCTCTATGGCGCGCCAAGGAGGAGTCCTCCTCCTAGTAGGAGTAGGACTCCTACTAGGAGGGGGAAAGAAGTGGGGAGGGAGAGGGAAAGGGGGGCGCCGCCCCCCTCTCCTAGTCCAATTCGGACCAGGGGGGGAGGAGGCGCGCGGCCCACCTTTGGCTGCCCCTCTCTCTCTCTCTCCACTAAGGCCCATATGGCCCATTACTTCTCCCGGGGGGGGGGGTTCCGGTAACCCTCCGGCTCTCCAGTTTTCTCCGAAATCACCCGGAACACTTCCGGTGTCCGAATATAGCCGTCCAATATATCAATATTTATGTCTCGACCATTTCGAGACTCCTCGTCATGTCCGTGATCACATCCGGGACTCCGAACTAATTTCGGTACATCAAAACTCATAAACTCATAATATAACTGTCATCGAAACCTTAAGCGTGCGGACCCTACGGGTTCGAGAACAATGTAGACATGACCGAGACATGTCTCCGGTCAATAACCAATAGCGGAACCTAGATGCTCATATTGGCTCCTACATATTCTACGAAGATCTTTGTCGGTCAGACCACATAACAACATACGTTGTTCCCTTTGTCATCGGTATGTTACTTGCCCGAGATTCGATCGTCGGTATCTCAATACCTAGTTCAATCTCGTTACCGGCAAGTCTCTTTACTCGTTCCTTAATACATCATCTCGCAACTAACTCATTAGTTGCAATGCTTGCAAGGCTTATGTGATGTGCATTATCGAGAGGGCCCAGAGATACCTCTCCGACAATCAGAGTGACAAATCCTAATCTCGAAATACGCCAACCCAACATGTACCTTTGGAGACACCTGTAGAGCACCTTTATAAATCACCCATTTACGTTGTGACGTTTGGTAGCACACAAAGTGTTCCTCCGGCAAACGGGAGTTGCATAATCTCATAGTCATAGGAACATGTATAAGTCATGAAGAAAGCAATAGCAACATACTAAACGATCGGGTGCTAAGCTAATGGAATGGGTCATGTCAATCAGATCATTCACCTAATGATGTGATCCCGTTAATCAAATAACAAATCTTTGTTCATGGTTAGGAAACATAACCATCTTTGATTAACGAGCTAGTCAAGTAGAGGCACACTAGTGACACTCTGTTTGTCTATGTATTCACACATGTATTATGTTTCCGATTAATACAATTCTAGCATGAATAATAAACATTTATCATGACATAAGGAAATAAATAATAACTTTATTATTGCCTCTAGGGCATATTTCCTTCAAGTCTCACATCAACTAGGTGTATCAACGGGCAATTGAGATACCCATCAATAGATATCAATGTGAGTGAGTAGGGATTGCCATGCAACGAATGCACTAGAGCTATAAGTGTATGAAAGCTCAAACTAGAAACTAAGTGGGTGTGCATCCAACTTGTTTGCTCAGGAAGACCTCGGGCATTTGAGGAAGCCCATCATCGGAATATACAAGCCAAGTTCTATAGTGAAAATGCCCACTAGTATTTGAAAGTGATAACTCAAGAGACTCTCTATATGAAGAACATGGTGCTACTTTGAAGCACAAGTGTGGTAAAAGGATAGTAATATTGCCCCTTCTCTCTTTTTCCCTCATTTTTTTTGTTTTTTTGGTGGTCTTCTTTGGCCTCTTTTATTTTTTTGTAAAGTCCGGAGACTCATACCAACTTGTGAGGGAATCATAGCTTCCATCATCCTTTCCTCACATGGGACAATGCTCTAATAATGATGATCATCACACTTTTATTTACTTACAACTCAATATTACAACTCGATACGAGAACAAAATATGACTCTATATGAATGCCTCCAGCGGTGTACCGTGATCTGCAATGATCTAGCATAGCAATGACATCAAAAAACGGACAAGCCATGAAAATATCATGCTAGCTATCTTACGATCATGCAAAGCAATATGACAATGAATGCTCAAGTCATGTATATGATGATGATGGAAGTTGCATGGCAATATATCTTGGAATGGCTATGGAAATGCCATAATAGGTAGGTATGGTGGCTGTTTTGAGGAAGGTATATGGTGGGTTTAAGGTACCAACGAAAGTTGCGGGATACTAGAGAGGCTAGAAATGGTGGAAGGGTGAGAGTGCGTATAATCCATGGACTCAACATTAGTCATAAAGAACTCACATACTTATTGCAAAAATCTATTAGTCATCGAAACAAAGTACTACACGCATGCTCCTAGGGGGATATATTGGTAGGAAAAGATCATCGCTCATCCCCGACCGCCACTCATAAGGAAGACAATCAATAAATAAATCATGCTCCGGTTTCGTCACATAACGGTTCACCATACGTGCATGCTACGGGAATCACAAATATCAACACAAGTATTTATACTAATCCACAACTACCCACGAGCATGACTCTAATATCACCATCTTTATATCGCAAAACTATTGCAAGGAATCAAACATATCATATTCAGTGATCTACAAGTTTTATGTAGGATTTTATGACCAACCATGTGAATGACCAATTCCTGTCATCTCTCTAAATAGATATAAGTGAAGCAAGAGAGTTTAATTATTTCTACAAAAGATATGCCCATGCTCTAACAAATATAAGTGAAGCAAAAGAGCATTCTACAAATGGCGGTTTTCTATGTAAAGAGAAACAGGCAATCCAAGCTTTAAATGATATAAGTGAAGCACATGAAGCATTCTATAAAGCCATACTCAAAAGATATAAGTGAAGTGCATAGAGCATTCTATAAATCAACCAAGGACTATCTCATACCAGCATGGCGCATAAAAGAAAAATGAAAACTAAATGCAAAAGACACTCCAAGATTGCACATATCGCATGAAAGAAACGAATCCGAAAACATATCGATACTCATTGAAGAAAGAGGGGATGCCTTCCGGGGCATCCCCAAGCTTAGACGCTTGAGTCTCCTTGAATATTTACTTGGGCTGCCTCGGGCATCCCCAAGCTTGAGCTCTTGCCTCTCTTCCTTCTTCTCACATCGAGACCTTCTCGATCATCGAACACTTCATCCACACAAAACTTCAACAGAAAACTCGGTAAGATCCGTTAGTATAATAAAGCAAATCACTACTCTAAGTACTGCTGCAAACCAATTCATATTTTGTTTTTGCATTGTGTCTACTGTAATATAACTTTTTCATGGCTTAATCCACTGATATAATTCGAAAGTTTCATCAAAACAAGCAAACTATGCATCAAAAACAGAATCTGTCTAAAACAGAACAGTCTGTAATAATATGAACATTCACCATACTTCTGATACTTGAAAAATTCTGCCAAAATTAGGAAAAATAAAAAATTTGCATATAAAGACAGTGCAAAAGGAATAAAAACCGTTTGACATTCTAGTAAAAAAATGTAAAATCGTGCACTACAGCCAAAGTTTTTGTCCTACACCGTACAAACCAACAAGCATTGTAAACATCCTAAAGGAAAACCTTGGCACATCTACCATTCTTAAGAAGTTGCTCCCCACTTCTACCCATTCTCTCAACATGCACACTGTCCACATCAACTTGCATGCCACGTCAGTGTTTCCTGCCATATGGTGAAGCCACATCATCTGCATACAACATTTTTTGCATTATATTTTTCTGAAAACTGCAGCCCAAGGAGTGTCCTTCTCCCTCCCAGCAGCGCCTCCTATATTCTCCAAAGACCACGGTAGTCTCCCATATATGGTTTCTCCTCTCCCTCTTCACCTTCTCAATTAAACTGTATTGATTCTCCTCTCCCTTTTCACCTTCTCAATTAAATCCCATTCCCCTAC
This sequence comes from Triticum dicoccoides, assembly GCF_002162155.2. Taxonomy (NCBI): domain Eukaryota; kingdom Viridiplantae; phylum Streptophyta; class Magnoliopsida; order Poales; family Poaceae; genus Triticum; species Triticum dicoccoides. The sequence goes on from NC_041380.1 coordinate 563,513,909, forward strand.
TCTCCACGACTGTTTTCCAGAAGAGACAAATTGATTTCCATCTCCCTCATGCAGGAGTACCGATGCACTTGATCTTCTCTTTAGGTGGCAGAAGCGATCTGATCCATCATCTCACAATTACATGCGGCGGCCCTGATCGAGAATGCCCAAGTTTTTCCCTTGAATGAATTCGAAGCTGTTGTTGAAACCCATCTCTGCAGGTGCCTTGCGTGATGACGGGGGACACATCTGCAGCCTTCGTTGTCGCGCTCGACCCGTTTCAATCCTCCCACCGTACCAGGTTCCTCCTGATTATTCCTCTATTTCCCGTTTTCCTCACCTTTGCTTCCCTATAGTCACTTGGCCCGTAGACCATCTTTTCTATGCCTTTCTTGAGTATGTTCGGAGATGAGCCAATGTTTGCATTATGAGTCGCACATGTGCGTTAAATTTTTTACCAAGCTTAATGCATTAGCACGCCATAACTAGATTGACTATATAGACCACTTCATTAGAACGATGTTAATAAGGTTGAGTATCATGGAAAAGCCAAAACACAAGAAAAGGGACCATTATTCATTTTATATGTTACTTAATCTCTCTCTCTCTCTCTCTCTCTCTCTATATATATATATATATATATATATATATATATATATATATATCTTTATAATAAATAATCATATGTGCATCTTATCATTTTGTCTGTTTTCTTTTGCAGAAATTGGGGTATGCAGTGAGACTTGCTGGATTGGCAACTGTTGCATGTTCTTGAGGACAGACAATCTTTCGCTTTGCTACCTCTACATGTATGATTTTCAATGGCTAATTTTTTTATCAGTTCAAGTAACAAATTCTCTTCTTTTAGATTTAAAATTCATCGTATGATATAGAAACTGCACACGGATTCTGCTGCATGTGTTTTGTAGCTGCGTCTCCTCACACATGCATTCAGTTCGTCTCTCCCTCAGTTGTAACCGAAGGTGAAACCTCAAGCCTAGAACCATATTTTGATTACCACCACCCATTCACGTTTGGCCAATATGAATGCAATCATTTAATGCCCACATTAATAGTGTTTATTGGAGTTTTCCCCCAACCATTAGGAGATTGTCGTCTCCTATCTGTCAACTCCTTAACACAAGATCCACCTGGTGCTCCACATCTCCCACAAACTCTCTCTCTCTCTCTCTCTCTCAACACACACACACATTTTTCATGGTCAAGTTGTCGAATTCCTTTTGTCACTACCTAATCATCTTTTATGTGTTGTTGAAGCAGGGATAGGAATACACAATTATACTATATATTTGGCTTATGAATGACACATATTTGGCTCTTCAAGGATAACTTGACCTGGGGATCAATGTAAGAAGTCATAAACAAATGTCTTCACTGTAGCTTTCAGTAAAGGTAAGGATCAGTTTTTCCTTTTGTTATTTCTTTCATGTATTTATGTTGGGATTCTTGCATGTAATTCTAAAACTTGGTCTGACATCAATTAGCTTATTCATAGTAGTCATGTAGACTACTTTTCAGAAAAAGGTCTAAAGACATAGTTCATTCCGTATGAGTGAGTGTAATAAGTTAGTGATTAGTCATACCCTTTAAATTGCATTATGTGAATTCTTCCCTCCCCTAATCAGGACATGTTTGAATTTCCTTTTGTCAGGATTTCTTCACGATCCATTGGTTTATTAGCAATTGCTACTCCACTTCCTCTGTACCATTTCTTTTGGGTATTACTACTATTAACAGTTGAGTCACATGGTTCTATAGAATTTACCTTCTACCTTTGAAAGCTAAGAACTTCCCGCAGCAACGCGCGGGGTATCATCTAGTTATTTTTATAATACAATGGAATTGTACAAGGGAATAATTATTTTTATTGAAAAGTTTCTGTAATCAAGATTCACAAAGTTTCCGTGAGCATGAACAAAGTTCAAGGCTAGCTCCCACTTCAACAATGCTCGTCTTTCTCACTTTCGCTTTCCTTTTTGAAAAAGTTTTGGGTTCCCCTCTTTATTTTTGTTGTTTTTAAACTATATAAAAGAACTCAACAGAAGTAAATGACTCTCTAAAACTTCCGGGTTGTCTCCCTGGCAGCGCTTTCTTTAAAGCCATTAAGCTAGGCATATAGTGCTCAAGTAGTGAATCCACCCGGATCCCAAGGTATATCAAAGCCAATTTTAATTAACAATGATTCGTAATTTATTAGTGAGCACAAAGTAACATATATCATGTAACAATGAAGTCTAACTCTCTTCCTATGCATCGGCATGCCATAAAAAAACAATTCATGCACACATAGTAAAGGCCAATGCATAGTATAAACTGTTTCTTGCAATTTTATCGTATTGGAAACATAGAGAGGTGGAGATATAGTTCCTCTCTCATAATAATTGCAAGTAGGAGCAGCAAGCACATGCATATTATATCTATCAAAATCATCATGTGTAGTAGTAAAAGGCAACCCATCAATATAATCCTTAATAAGCACAAACTTCTCCGATATAGTGTAGTTTGGATAATTCAAAAAGATAATAGGACTATCATGTGTGGGTGCAATAGGAACAATTTCATGTTTAACATAAAGAACTATAGCAAGTTCATCTCCATAAGAATAATCCATATTGGCATCTTTGCCACAAGCGTAGCGAGCATCATCAAAAAGGGATATTTCAAAAGAATCAACAGGATCATAGAAATTATCATAGCATTCACCCTTCGGTAAGCACGAAGGGAAATTAAACAATGTATGAGTTGAAGAGTTACTCTCATTAGAAGGTGGACACAGGTGATCAATCCGCTCTTCCTCCTTTTGTTCTTCGCTCTCCTCCTCATCTTTTTCATCCAATGAGCTCACAGTTTCGTCAATTTCTTCTTCCATAGATTCCTGCAAAATATTAGTCTTTTCTTGGACAGCGGAGACTTTCTCAATAAATGCATCAATATCAGAATTGTATTCATAATTCTCATAACAATATTTAAGGATAGCTAATTTTTCAGGTCTGTAGACAACATCATAAAGATTTTCATATTCTTTAAACATAGATTCAATTTCATAAGCACCCATAAAAGCAACAAATTCTTCTATTTGTTCCACATCATAGTAGTCATATATACCTCTAGCATAAAAAGTCAAAGTTTCATTATCATTAAATTCACATGAAAAGGGAAGGTGTGGAGCCTTCATCCTAGAGCAACAAGTATAATCATATCTCAAGCATAGTTGCCTAGCATACTAATATAACATATAAATTTGATCCCATAATAGTTTCCCTTTTTGAGTCAAGTGATAATCCCTAAAGTATTCACGTTGATCCAACGTGTCTCCTATTACCAAAGTGAATGGGGTTTTCTCTGGATTATCAAAGTAATACATAATATCTGTCACATAACGAGCATTGAGGGTTTTAGGAGGTTCCTCATCTCCATGAGCAGCAAGTACATCTAATTTTTTTTGGTATTTCGTGTTCCATATCCATAACTAAAGATAAAGAACAACTAAGGACAGCAAATAAAAATTGCTTAGTGATAAAGCAAACAAGCACACACGAGAATATTCACCCCACACTATTGCTCCCCGGCAACGGCGCCAGAAAAAGGTCTTGATAACCCACAAGTATAGGGGATCGCAACAGTTTTCGATAAGTAAGAGTGTCGAACCCAACGAGGAGCTAAAGGTAGAACAAACATTCCCTCAAGTTCTATCGACCACCGATACAACTCTACGCACGCTTGACGTTCGCTTTACCTAGAACAAGTATGAAACTAGAAGTACTTTTAAGGTGTTGTTGGCTAGGTTTGCAAGATAATAAAGATTACGTCAATAAAAAGTAGGGGCTGTTTAGGTAAAGAGACAACTAAGTTAGTTTTAGTAGAGAGCTTTTTGTTACGAGAAACTTATTTGTCCCTAGGCAATCGATAACTAGACCGGTAATCATTATTGCAATTTTATATGAGGGAGAGGCATAAGCTAACATACTTTATCTACTTGGATCATATGCACTTATGATTGGAACTCTAGAGCGCATCCGCAACTACTAAAGATCATTAAGGTAAAACCCAACCATAGCATTAAAGCATCAAGTCCTCTTTATCCCATACGCAACAACTCCCTTACTCGGGTTTGTGTTTCAGTCACTGACGCAACCCACTATAAGCGAATCATGAACGTATTGCAACACCCTACAACGGGGACCCCTCATGCTTGCGCGACACGGAGAGCACCATAGGATAGCACCAATAATAAAACATGCAACTCAAACCAATCTTGATCATCAAATAGCCCATAGGACAAAACGGATCTACTCAAACATCATAGGATAGCCATACATCATTGGGAAATAATATATAGCATTGAGCACTATGTTTAAGTAGAGATTACAGCGGGTAAGAGAGAGGTTACACCGCTGCATAGAGGGGGGAAGAGTTGGTGATGATGACGGTGAAGTTGTTGGTGAAGATTGCGGTGATGATGATGGCCACGGCGGCGTTTCGGCGCCACCGGGAGAGAAGGGGAGAGGGGGCCCCTTCGTCTTCTTCTTCCTTGACCTCCTCCCTAGATGGGAGAAGGGTTTCCCCTCTGGTCCTTGGCCTCCATGACGTGGGAGAGGCGAGAGCCCCTCCGAGATTGGATCTGTCTCTCTCTGTTTCTGCGTTCTCAGATTCTACCTTTTCACCGTTTCTTATATTCCCGGAGATCCGTAACTCCGATTGTGCTGAAATTTTAACACGATCTCTATCCGGATATTAGCTTTCTTGCGGCAAAAGAAGGGCATCAACCACCTTACGGGGTGGCCACGAGGGTCAGGGGCGCACCCCCTGCCTCGTGGCCCCCTCGGGCATCGTCTCGCATGTATTTTTCTTCCCAAAAATCATATATATTCCAAAAAAAACCTTCATCAGTTTTTATCTGGTTTGGACTCCGTTTGATATGGATATTCTGTGAAACAAAAAACATGCAACAAACAGGAACTGGCACTGGGCACTGGATCAATATGTTAGTCCCAAAAATAGTATAAAAAGTTGCCAAAAGTATATGAAAGTTGAATAATATTGGCATGGAACAATCTAAAATTATAGATACGACGGAGACATATCAGCTGTCTACCTATCTGGACATCCTTCACCGTGTCTTCCGCGAGACTCTTTTCCCGCGCATTGGGAATCTGGATATGGTCCACTCCTATCTTGTGGACAAGCTTCTCTTCTGCCAGCATGAGAAGGAAGAAACCACTGGAGAGACCCTGGACATTTCTCATGTTATGTGGTCTGAACTTCTGTCTGCCATTTCTGAGTGCAAGTGCCTGATATATGGTCCTTTCATCATGCTGCTCATTGAGAAGGCCTGGGCACATCACTATCCCAGAGCTGCGCTGGAAACTGGAGAGTTGATTTCTCATGATATCAAATGTCTGAGGAAGAAGGACAACTGGGGCACCTAGGCCCCTCGATCTGAGGCTCCACCTTCTGAGGCTGACATGGAGTCCGAGGACGATGCTGAGGCCGACAAGGATGATGACTATGAGCCCTGCGGCGTGGAGCCCTCATGGGCTAAGAGGATTAAGCGCAAGATGAAGAAACTTTTCTGCATGGAGTCTCATGGCCAGTACATGTCGCATGTCTCTGAGAAGAAGGCCCGCAGACGTCACAAGGAGCTCATGCACCAGTTGGGTGTCACTGTTAACAGCGGATCTGAGGAGAGGATCACTGACGAGGAGGAGTGGGTTCAGCAGCATTGCCCATGGACCGATTCAGACGCCGAGCAGTTTCCGACCGACGACAGCGGTGCAAACGATCCCGCTGAGATGTGATGTTCGAGATCCTCAGCTTGCTATCACCTGGAGCCGTAGCAACGCTCTTTGCCATTTTGGTGTCTCGCTGCCAAAGGGGGAGAGAGTTTAGGGATTTGTGTTGTTGCCGTGTTGCGAGTGTGTCTTTGTGTCTTTGTGGTTTGTGGTGTCTTGTGTTTTCTCGTCATTTTGCTTGGTTTGGTGCCAGTGAGACCTAATTAAGTTCTAGACATATGGTGTGAGACATATGCTACCTTATCTTTACCTTTATTATCTATGTCTATCCAGTACTGTAGTATCTTGAGTTGCATGCTTATCCTGTTTTATACCCTGCTCTCTGAAGGAAATATGCCCTAGAGGCAATAATAAATTTATTATTTATTTCCTTATATCATGATAAATGTTTATTATTCATGCTAGAATTGTATTATCTGGGAACATAATACTTGTGTGAATACATAGACAAACTAAACGCCACTAGTGTGCCTCTACTTGACTAGCTCGTTAATCAAAGATGGTTATGTTTCCTAACCATGAACAATGAGTTGTTATTTGATTAACGAGGTCACATCATTAGTAGAATGATCTGATTGACATGACCCATTCCATTAGCTTAGCACCCGATCGTTTAGTATGTTGCTATTGCTTTCTTCATGACTTATACATGTTCCTATGACTATGAGATTATGCAACTCCCGTTTGCCAGAGGAACACCTTGTGTGCTACCAAACGTCACAACATAACTGGGTGATTATAAAGGAGATCTACAGGTGTCTCCAAAGGTACAGGTTGGGTTGGAGTATTTCAAGATTAGGATTTGTCACTCCGATTGTCGGAGAGGTATCTCTGGGCCCTCTCGGTAATGCACATCACTTAAGCCTTGCAAGCATTGCAACTAATGAGTTAGTTGCGAGATGATGTATTACAGAACGAGTAAAGAGACTTGCCGGTAACGAGATTGAACTAGGTATTAAGATACCGACGATCGAATCTCGGGCAAGTAACATACCGATGACAAAGGGAACAAAGTATGTTGTTATGCGGTCTGACCAATAAAAGATCTTTGTAGAATATGTGGCAGCCAATATGAGCATCCAGGTTCCGCTATTGGTTATTGACCGGAGACATGTCTCGGTCATGTCTACATTGTTCTCGAACCCGTAGGGTCCGCACGCTTAACGTTACGATGACAGTTTCATTATGAGTTTATATATTTTGATGTACCGAAGTTTGTTCAGAGTCTCGGATGTGATCACGGACATGACGAGGAGTCTCGAAATGGTCGAGACATAAATATTGATATATTGGACGGCTATATTCGGACACCGGAAGTGTTCCGGGTGATTTCGGAGAAAACCGGAGTGCCGGAGGGTTACCGGAACCCCCCCGGGAGAAATAATGGGCTTTATGGGCCCTAGTGGAGAGAGAGAGAGAGGGGCGGCCAGGGTGGGCCGCGCGCCCCCTCCCCCTCTGGTCCGAATTGGACTAGGAGAGGGGGGGGGCAGCGCCTCCCTTTCCTTCTCCCTCTCCCCCTTCCTTTCCCCCTCCTAGTAGGAGTAGGAAAGAGGGGAGTCCTACTCCTACTAGGAGGAGGACTCCTCCTTGGCGCGCCCCAAGGGCCGGACGGCCTCCCCCCTTGATCCTTTATATACGGGGGCAGGGGGGCACCTCTAGACACACAAGTTGATCTTCAAGATCGTTCTCTTAGCCGTGTGCGGTGCCCCCCTCCACCATAGTCCTCGATAATATTGTAGTGGTGCTTAGGAGAAGCCCTGCGAAAGTAGAACATCAAGATCGTCACCACGCCGTCGTGCTGACGGAACTCTTCCCCGACACTTTGCTGGATCGGAGTCTGGGGATCGTCATCGAGTTGAACGTGTGCTAGAACTCGGAGGTGCCATAGTTTCGGTGCTTGATCGGTCGGGCCGTGAAGACGTACGACTACATCAACCGAGTTGTCATAACGCTTCCGCTATCGGTCTACGAGGATACGTAGACTACACTCTCCCCTCTCGTTGCTATGCATCACCATGATCTTGTGTGTGCGTAGGAAATTTTTTGAAATTACTACGTTCCCCAACACTCTCATGTATCCTATGCTTAGAATTGTTGGACTATAAAATATAGGGGGAGTGTTGATCCTAATGTGTGTGTCTTGCATTCCAAAGGCACTACTAACTAAGTGCACATATTCAGGGGGGAGCCCGTCTATATTTTGTAGTTCTAAGTATCTTTACTTTCATGTCTTTTCCCTGTGCAAATCCCTGGTTGTCATCAATCCACCAAAAGGGGGAGATTGTTAAGGCATATCTCTCTCGATGTAGTTTTGGTGATTGATGACAACATATTTGCGGACTAACCATGTGCTTTGAGCATTTCAGAGATTCATCCTTTGGCTCGAGACGATTTCTTTCCCCTCAGAGTGTTTTTCAAGATGGTGTAGCTCTTTCGTTTCTTGTTGGTGGACTAGTTTCGTAGGAGTCACCGTACTATCAAGAGGGCGTCCACTTTGGTAAGGCTAGGGTGGAATCATCACGTACACTTCCGCTTCACACCCTCTGGGCCTTCCGACGTCGTTGGAGGTTTGATTCCCTGCTGTTTGGGTAGTCTTTGGCCCCAGCGGTAGTAACGCTTGAGGGTCCTCAATGGCAGTACCGGTGCGGTACCGGGCCACTACCGCCTCGACTCGAGGGGGGCGCTTCTCGTGTCGGGTTGAGCGGCACTTGCAGTGGTAGTAGGTGCGGTAGTACCGCTCGAGAGCGGTAGTACCGCCCTACCACCGCGGCAGTACCACGTTGGGCCGGTCCCTCCTCTATCTTCAAGCCCTCCCAGTCTGGGTCCAGCGGTAGTACCGCTGCCCCCTACGGTAGTACCGCCCCCTGTGGGGCTGTTTTGAGGGTAATGGTTGGATGGGGTCCTTTTGTATAAAAGGGGGTCCCCTTCTTCCTCGTTGACTTACCTCTTCCCCCATAAGCTCCATTAATGCTCCAAGCTCTGTTTTTGCCTGATCTCTCTCCCTAGCCAATCATACTTGTTGATTTGCTCGGGAGTGGTTGAGAAGGCCCTGATCTACACTTCCACCAAGAGAAATTTGATTCCACCACCAATCCCTAGCGGATCTTGTTACTCTTGGGTGTTTGAGCACCCTAGACGGTTGAGGTCACCATGGAGCCATAGTCCATTGTGGTGAAGCTTCATGGTGTTGTTGGGAGCCTCCGATTGAGTTGTGGAGATTGCCCCAACCTTGTTTGTAAAGGTCTGGTCGCCGCCTCCAAGGGCACCAATAGTGGAATCACGACATCTCGCATTGTGTGAGGGCGAGAGGAGAATACGGTGGCCCTAGTGGCTTCTTGGGGAGCATTGTGCCTCCACACCGCTCTAACGGAGACATACTTCCCCTCAAAAGGATGGAACTTCGGTAACACATCCTCGTCTTCACCGGGTCCACTCTTGGTTATCTCTTACCTTTACTTGTGCAAGCTTATTAGTGTTACTTCTCTTGCTTGCTTGTATGTTCGTTGTTGTTGCATCATATAGGTTGCTCACCCACTACTAGAAATCCCCATATTTCCGACGGTGATATCTAATAGCCGACGGGTCGTCGGTTATTTTAGTAATAGCCGACGGTACTTTCAATCGCCGACGGTTATTGCCAACTCACAAGGATTACTACTAATAGCCGACGGTATACTAGATTGCCCGACAGTGAAAAGCCCACGCTTGGGTATCCAATTTAATGTCCGACGGTTAGTGTAATGCCCGACAGTTCTTGCTACACCCTCGGGGAATACATGTAATGCCCGTCGGTGGAATTTAATAGCCGAAGTTGAAAACAAAACTCTCACCTATGAGTGGAAATGGCCGACGGTACTTATGTGACTCTCGATTATTTGAGAAAATACCCGACGGGGGATAGCAATAACTGACGGTTAACCTTTACTCTCGGTTATATGTTTCAACGGACGACGTCGTTAAACATGTGGAATGACCGATGTTATATTCCAGATAATTCCTGTATAAGAAAATTTCCAAAAATTAGGTCCCCGCATTGAAACATGTCTGGAATCAGTTAGGTCTCACCCACCGCCCATGCTGCAGTCGCGTCTATCGACAGGCGTCATCGAGCAAAGGTCGCACGATGGTGGCGGCGTGGCCATTTCCTCATCCTGCATGGGGTTGGGCGGTGCGGGGCGGCCACTTTAGTGGGCGCCCAGGCGCGATATGCTCGCACTTACGTGGTGAGGTGATGCCGCAGGGGCCGACGCAAGGAGCTAAGTCGTGGGCATCCGGGGTGGCCCGGCCGGCGCGAACCCGCCGCACATGGGTCGCATCACGGTGCGAGGTGGTCCTGCAGTTTGGGTGGGACTATGTAGGTGAAGGAAATATGCCCTAGAGGCAATAATAAAGTTATTATTTATTTCCTTATAATCATGATAAATGTTTATTATTCACCCGTAGCGATGCTTAAGTCCGTCCGAATCATGTTAGCAATTGCCGCATTTTATGATTATGAAATTTGGCAAATGGATGTCAAAACTGCATTCCTGAATGGATTTCTGGAAGAAGAGTTGTATATGATGCAACCAGAAGGTTTTGTCGATCCAAAGGGAGCTAACAAAGTGTGCAAGCTCCAGCGATCCATTTATGGACTGGTGCAAGCCTCTCGGAGTTGGAATAAACGTTTTGATAGTGTGATCAAAGCATTTGGTTTTATACAGACTTTCGGAGAAGCCTGTATTTACAAGAAAGTGAGTGGGAGCTCTGTAGCATTTCTGATATTATATGTGGATGACATATTACTGATTGGAAATGATATAGAATTTCTGGATAGCATAAAGGGATACTTGAATAAAAGTTTTTCAATGAAAGACCTCGGTGAAGCTACTTACATATTAGGCATTAAGATCTATAGAGATAGATCAAGACGCTTAATTGGACTTTCACAAAGCACATACCTTGACAAAATTTTGAAGAAGTTCAAAATGGATCAAGCGAAGAAAGGGTTCTTGCCTGTGTTACAAGCTGTGAAATTGAGTAAGACTCAATGCCCGACCACTGCAGAAGATAGAGAGAATATGAAAGATGTTCCCTATGCATCAGCCATAGGCTCTATCATGTATGCAATGCTGTGTACCAGACCTGATGTGTGCCTTGCTATAAGTTTAGCAGGGAGGTACCAAAGTAATCCAGGAATGGATCACTGGACAGCGGTCAAGAACATCCTGAAATACCTGAAAAGGACTAAGGATATGTTTCTCATATATGGAAGTGACAAAGAGCTCATCGTAAAAGGTTACGTTGATGCAAGCTTTGACACTGATCCGGACGATTCTAAATCGCAAACCGGATACGTGTTTACATTAAACGGTGGAGCTGTCAGTTGGTGCAGTTCTAAACAAAGCGTCGTAGCGGGATCTACATGTGAAGCGGAATACATAGCTGCTTCGGAAGCAGCAAATGAAGGAGTCTGGATGAAGGAGTTCATATCCGATCTAGGTGTCATACCTACTGCATCGGGTCCAATGAAAATCTTTTGTGACAATACTGGTGCAATTGCCTTGGCAAAGGAATCCAGATTTCACAAAAGGACCAAACACATCAAGAGACGCTTCAACTCCATCCGGGATCTAGTCCAGGTGGGAGACATAGAGATTTGCAAGATACATACGGATCTGAATGTTGCAGACCCGTTGACTAAGCCTCTTCCACGAGCAAAACATGATCAGCACCAAGGCTCCATGGGTGTTAGAATCATTACAGTGTAATCTAGATTATTGACTCTAGTGCAAGTGGGAGACTGAAGGAAATATGCCCTAGAGGCAATAATAAAGTTATTATTTATTTCCTTATAATCATGATAAATGTTTATTATTCATGCTAGAATTGTATTTACCGGAAACATAATACATGTGTGAATACATAGACAAACAAAGTGTCACTAGTATGCCTCTACTTGACTAGCTCGTTAATCAAAGATGGTTATGTTTCCTAACCATGAACAATGAGTTGTTATTTGATTAACGAGGTCACATCATTAGTAGAATGATCTGATTGACATGACCCATTCAATTAGCTTAGCACCCGATCGTTTAGTATGTTGCTATTGCTTTCTTCATGACTTATACATGTTCCTATGACTATGAGATTATGCAACTCCCGTTTACCGGAGGAACACTTTGGGTACTACCAAACGTCACAACGTAACTGGGTGATTATAAAGGAGTACTACAGGTGTCTCCAATGGTCGATGTTGGGTTGGCGTATTTCGAGATTAGGATTTGTCACTCCGATTGTCGGAGAGGTATCTCTGGGCCCTCTCGGTAATACACATCACATAAGCCTTGCAAGCATTACAACTAATATGTTAGTTGTGAGATGATGTATTACGGAACGAGTAAAGAGACTTGCCGGTAACGAGATTGAACTAGGTATTGGATACCGACGATCGAATCTCGGGCAAGTAACATACCGATGACAAAGGGAACAACGTATGTTGTTATGCGGTCTGACAGATAAAGATCTTCGTAGAATATGTAGGAGCCAATATGGGCATCCAGGTCCCGCTATTGGTTATTGACTAGAGACGTGTCTCGGTCATGTCTACATTGTTCTCGAACCCGTAGGGTCCGCACGCTTAAGGTTACGATGACAGTTATATTATGAGTTTATGCATTTTGATGTACCGAAGGTTGTTCGGAGTCCCGGATGTGATCACGGACATGACGAGGAGTCTCGAAATGGTCGAGACGTAAAGATTGATATATTGGAAGCCTATATTTGGATATCGGAAGTGTTCCGGGTGAAATCGGGATTTTACCGGGTTACCGAGAGGGTTACCGGAACCCCCCGGGAACCATATGGGCCTTCATGGGCCTTAGTGGAAAGGTGAAAGGGCTGCTCACCAGGGCTGCACGCCTCCCCCCTTCCCCTAGTCCTATTAGGACTAGGAGAGGTGGCCGGCCACCCTTCTCCTCTTTCCCCCTTTGGGGATTCCTAGTTGGAATATGATTGGAGGGGAGTCCTACTCCCGGTAGGAGTAGGACTCCTCCTGCGCCACCTCCTCCTGGCCGGCACCTCCTCCCCCCCTTGGCTCCTTTATATACTGAGGCAGGGGCACCCCATAACACACAAGTTGACACAAGTAGATCCACGTGGTCTATTCCTTAGCCGTGTGCGGTGCCCCCTGCCACCATATTCCTCGATAATACTGTAGCGGAGTTTAGGCGAAGCCCTGCTGCTGTAGTTCATCAAGATTGTCACCACGCCGTCGTGCTGACGAAACTCTTCCCCGACACTTTGCTGGATCGGAGTCCGGGGATCGTCATCGAGCTGAACGTGTGCTCGAACTCGGAGGTGCCGTAGTTTCGGTGCTTGATCGGTTGGATCGAGAAGACGTACGACTACTTCCTCTACGTCGTGTCATCGCTTCCGCAGTCGGTCTGCGTTGGGTACGTAGACAATACTCTCCCCTCGTTGCTATGCATCACATGATCTTGCGTGTGCGTAGGAAAATTTTTGAAATTACTACGAAACCCAACAGTAGGAGGCACGGAGGCGTAGTGGGGAGAGCTAGGAGGCTCGTCGTGGGTACGAGGAAGCCGAGATGATGCATGGTCCCTACCGGGTGGTCGGTAGTCGTGGATGGTACTAGTGCTATGCATGGGGTGCAGATCTGATGCAACGCGCGTGGTTCTGGTCCTGGCTGGCGTGGTGTTTCTTCGTGGCTTGTGGTGCTACGACGGAGTGTCGTGTGGCGGTGCAGGTGCACAAGGGGCTCAGTAGCATGGATCTGCCGCCGTGGGGTCATGCGATGGCACAGTGAGGGACTGCTACTCGGGCGAAGCGGGCCATGGGGCGGTCTAGTTCAATGAGGATTTGGGTCCTAGCACCAAGATCTGACGGTTGCGATGGCGGATGTTGCATACACGGTGTCGGCCGGTGCCATGTGCTTAAGTAGCTGTCACTCAGATGTGCTCTTGCGTGCTTCCCAAAAGCTAGAGCAGTGGCCGCAGAGTGTAGATGTGGTGGCACGGTGGACCATGTGGTACGCTGACGTGCGTAGACCCATGGCTACGGTGCAGCAATTCTGGTCTCCATAGAGCACGGTCGGCGCGTCTGATGTATGGTTGCGGCTCGGAACCATGTTGGTTCTTGGCCTCTGGCGGTGCTCCTTTGTTCCTTGACGTCATGGTGCTCGATAGGGCATAGCGGCTCGTGCTGCGTCCGGCGGCTCTGCATCTAGATGACCGTTGGTGGATCTCGGGCCTCGTGATGGAGGTTGGCCGCCGGTGGTCTCCGCGAGGTGCTGATGGCTGCTGCGGATCTCGGGACTTCTTTGTTGGTGGCAGCTTCAACGGTGGTGGTGGTTGGTTGGCTTGCCGGAGCCTATGCGGCATAATGTGCGGCTGAGGTGGTGTGGGAGCTTGGGTGAAGACCCCGTCTCAGCTTTGTGTTGTGCCGAGTGATGGCGACGGCTGTGACCATCGTTGACCTTCATGTATGCATAACTATTTTGCTGTCACACCCCTCCCACGCGGATCGGGCCATCACGGCCACTCTGGGCGAGACTATGGAGACACTTTGGTGTCGTATTCCTCCCGGGCACTTCATCTTAGAAGTTCGGCATCAGCAAGTAGGACCGTGTATGACGAGGTTGTGGCTTCCAGGCTTCTGTGGCAACGATGATGGCGGGAGCAATGTCAATGACGCAACAATGTTTGTGGTAGTCGGCACTTCTCCAAAACAATGTTTGTGGTAGTCGGCACTTCTCCAACGTGTCTGTGGGATTGTCTCGATTTGTTCATCGCCGTGAAGTCAAAGTTACGACGGCGGGTCCATGTGGTGTGCCTGGTTTGTCCTTCGTAGTTCTTCGTCAAGTTTGGAGTTGCATTGTTTGGTTGCCACAATTACATTTTATGACAAACCTGAAAATAATTACTTCCGATTTTTTTCCGACTGAATATGTGTTGCATGTACAGTATTTTTTATATAAATTCTTTTATCAGGTACTCCCTCCGTTCCGAATTACTTGTCACACGTGTGGATGTATCTAGATGTATTTTAGTTATAGATACATCCATTTCAGCGACGAGGAATTTCGAACGGAGGGAGTAGTATCAATAACCATTTCACTTATAAGGAAAAAAAGGAACCATTTCACCCCCTGCCACTATTTCCCTCTTGCCACTTACCAAATTTTATGGCCCATCTTCTATCGGCCACGTGCCCACGTCCCCCCATCCCTCGCCCCTTTTCCCTCTGAAACCTCCCACGCCGCATCTTCTCTTCTCGCTTCCCCGCTGCCATGCGCCAACCCCGCCGTCACCCGTCGATCCGGCTGCGGCGCTGCGCACTTCCACCCTCGTTGCCCTCCCTGGTCCAGCAACGTCACCTGCTCCCTTCAACTCCCATCTCGATCTTCATGGCCCTCAAATCTAGCAGCCCTCGGCCACGACGCTGCCGGATCTGGTCGGCTTGGCCTCGTCGCCCCAACCAATAGGTGCTCGACGCCACTCCTCAGGATTCAGGAACGCAGTGGTCTTCTTCGTCAGCTTTATATCCCTCCACTTCCTACGCCATGTATCGGCCATCTACCCTTTCTTGAAGCTCCTCCTCATCCAAGTGGCCACCTGATGTTGCCGAGTGGACCATGCTCACTCGCGCCTTCGCCCACCAGTACCAGGTTTGGTCGCCACTTCCTTTGCGCAATTCGTCGAGCAGGTCATCTGTGTGGCGTATGTGTGCTGTTGTAATGGATGGCTTGTTTTCTGGTGGTTGAGGTGCAGGATTTTCTCGTATATTTCAAGTTGAATACCGGGGAGATGGTGCCATGGCGGGCTACTATGGTGGTGAGGTTCACATTCTACAGTGAGGCCATGGCCATCGTTGTTTGCATGTCTGTTTAGGTATAGTTTTTGTTTGTATGATTGCTGAAAAACAAAGGCAAGCCTATTAGTTTGGAAAATAAAGTCAAGCCTATGTGTTGAAAGATAGTTTGATTGACTAGTAACTAGTAAGTAGCCATTTGGCGCCAGTGAGGTGAGATAGCTAGCTTGTGTTGACGCATGTACGTTTGATCAAGGCTACCTAGTTGCAGCAGTTGGAACTATAGTACTACTCCCTCCGTTCCTAAATATTTGTCTTTCTAAAGATTTCAACAAGTGACTACATAGGAAGCAAAATGAGTGAATTTACACTCTAAAATATGTCTATATACATACGTATGTGGTAGTCCATTTGAAATCTCTAAAAGACAAATATTTAGGAACGGAGGGACTAGTACATAACAGAAGAGACACTGTGTCAGCATGTGCAATCAGGATTGGGATGTATACTTCATACTATTGTATAACTTTAACTAGTTGTCCCTGCCAGACAACTAATTTACATTGAAGAGGTCCTCCATTCATGTAGTACGTACATTCCTTGTTCTTTTTCCTTCAGTTTTGGTCTGTAGATGTACTTGTAAGTTTTTTCATCTCGCTTTTGCTTTTCTTTTCAGTATTTTGTACTCTCTCTGTCTCAAAATAAATGTCTCAACTTTGTACTAACATTAGTATAAAGTTATACTAACCTTGAGACACTTATTTTAGGACGGAGGGATTATTTCTGTAATATTTAGCTCCTGTTCCTAAAGCTGTGCATCCACTGGCATGTTAACATCATGTCCTATGTGTTCTTTCTCAATGATGTAGAGCAGGGTAGAGCAGGGGTTCTTACTTATTGTTCTTATACACGCTATGTTATCATGCAGGTGGCAGTTGGGACTATCTGAAGAGCAATAATGTAATGCTTTTGAGCTTAGGTACATGAAGTCATATTTGAAAGCGGACGAGATGATGTTTGTCAACACGAAACTGAAAAGGTTGGTCCATCATCTCTTAGCCATACATCCCATCTAGTTATGCGCCAATTTAGTTCTAGACAACATGCACATGGAGAAACATATATGCGAAAATACATGTATCTTCATCACTACCATTGAGTTCTGAACTTCTGATAAGAACACTGCCCTGTCAATCGACTTCCTTGTTTTGAGACCTTCCTGTTTTATTTGAGATCTTGTGTCTGAGGCACACTGACCACTTGGCCAGCGTACAATGCCTTTGAAGACCATGCTATACAGATAACTTGTTTTGGGACCTTTTTTTTAACTGATTTCTTAGCTTACCGCATTGCCTAGGTGGTACTACTGTACTATATATATATATAATGTATGCACCTGCTTGTGCCCTATTTTCCTAGATGTGGCTCATAACTGAGATATCTATCTATGGACTAGCTGTTTTCTTTACACTAAATCTATCTTAATTAAGGTGCGAGGGGTAAAATTTTGTTGAACTCATATAGGAATTTTTTTCCTGTATCACATGGCCATCTTGGTCTAACTATAGCACATGGGGGTTCTGGAGATATGATGAATACAGTTAATTAGAAAATTGTCATGTGCTTGGAATTATATGAATGTTACAAGTAATTCGAAAAGCATGATGTGTTCTGAACTGTTGCAAACTTATTATAAAATTGAAATCACTGTGGTTTATTGGTATATTATTTCTGTAGTATACAGAGCAACGTGTAGTCCTCAATCTTTATTATTTTGAGTATGTGTTCCTGCTGATTCATGTTACCCTGAAAATTGCATGTGAAGGATCAAAAGGTAAATATGTAGTCATACTGCTAGATAGCAGCTAACTAGTCAGTTAGAAGATCTAAAGTTTTTCACTGTATGCTCAATTAAATTTCAACTACATTACATCATTTTCATCTCCCTTACAACTAGTCTAATCATTTCTTAGGGATGTGAAACAGTACTGGAGGAATCGTGATCTATGGCAAGGGTGATGATGTCTATGGCGATGATTGTCATGATCTATATGGCGATGAGCGTTATAATCCATGAAGGGTGATGAGTCTAATGATCTTTCTTCAGGACATGCAACAAAGTGAACTTCTGAAGTTTTGGTCAATTTTAGCTTAGGCATAATGCTTGGACCATTATATATTAGTTACTATTTTGTTTTGCATTCCAAACTTCCTAGATAGATCATGATGAACAGTGTAATTTGGATGCATGTCATTAGGCTTATGGTATTTTGGAAGTTGCACTAAATATAATATATGTTACTTGGTCATGTATCGTTGTGCAATTATGAGATATACTCCCTCTTCGTCCCAAAATATAAGATGTTTTTGACACTATCATAGTGTAAAAAGCGTCTTACATTTTGGGACGGAGGGAGTATATTTGAAGTGGAAAGCAATCCTTGAGGGGTGACTAATGGCCTACTGAGGGAGTCCTGGATTAGGGGGTGTACGGATAGCCGGACTATACTTCGGCCGGACTCCTGGACTATGAAGATACAAGATTGAAGACTTTGTCCCGTGTCCGGAAGGGACTTTCCTTGGCGTGGAAGGCAAGCTTGGCGATACGGATATGTAGATCTCTACCATTGTAACCGACTCTGTGTAACCCTGGCCCTCTCCCGTGTCTATATAAACCGGAGGGTTTTAGTCCGTAGGACGAACAACAATCATACCATAGGCTAGCTTCTAGGGTTTAGCCTCTCTGATCTCTTGGTAGATCTACTCTTGTACTACCCATATCATCAATATTAATCAAGCAGGACGTAGGGTTTTACCTCCATCGGGAGGGCCCGAACCTGGGTAAAAACATCGTGTCCCTTGTCTCCTGTTACCATCCGCCTAGACGCACAGTTCGGGACCCCCTACCCGAGATCCGCCAGTTTTGACACCGACATTGGTGCTTTCATTGAGAGTTCCTCTGTGTCGTCACTTTTAGGCCCGATGGCTTCTCCGATCATCAACAACGATGCAATCCAGAGTGAGACTTTTCTCCCCGGACAGATCTTCGTATTTGGCGGCTTTGCACTGCGGGCCAATTCGCTTGGCCATCTAGAGCAGATCGAAAGCTACGCCCCTGGCCATCAGGTCAGATTTGGAAGTTTGAACTACATGGCCGACCTCCGCGGAGACTTGATCTTCGACGGATTCGAGCCGCAGCTGAGCGCGCCGCACTGTCACGACGGGCATGATCTAGCTCTGCCGCCGAACAGTGCCCTAGAGGCCGCACCCGCATCAGCTCCGACCCTTAATTCGGAGCCAACTGCGCCAATCGAGGATGGGTGGTTGGACACCGCCTTGGGGGCTGCAATCTCTACGGCGATCGAGCCGAACACCAGCCCTATTCTCTGTGAAGCTCGTGACTCCAAGGAGCCGGACTCCTCTCCAGACTCCGAGCCCTCCGCGCCCCTACCGATCGAACCCGATTGGGCGCCGATCATGGAGTTCACCGCCGCAGACATCTTTCAGCACTCGCCCTTCGGCGATATTCTGACTTCACTAAAGTCTCTCTCTTTATCAGGAGAGCCCTGGCCGGACTATGGCCAGCAATGTTGGGATGCGGATGATGAAGAAATTCAAAGCCCACCCACCACCCACTTCGTAGCCACTGTCGATGATTTAACCGACATGCTCGACTTCGACTCCGAAGACATCGACGGTATGGACGCCGATGCAGGAGACGATCAAGAACCAACGCCTATAGGGCACTAGAAAGCCATTGCGTCATATGATATATACATGGTGGACACCCTAAAAGAAAGCAATGGCGATGGAACAGCGGAGGATGACCCCTCCAAGAAGCAACCTAAGCGCCGGCGTCAGCGGCGCCGCTCTAAATCCCGCCAAAACAAAAATGGTGATTCCGGCACGGGAGATAATAACACCCCGGACAGTGCCGAAGACAACCACCTCTAGCAAAATTCAGCACAGGAGGATGGAGAAGCCAGCCCTCATGAGAGAGCGGCAGACAGAGAGGTCGAGGACGATAATTATATGCCTCCCTCCGAAGACGAGGCAAGCCTCGACGGCGATGAATTTGTCGTGCCGGAGGATCCCGTCGAACAAGAGTGTTTCAAACGCAGGCTTATAGCCATGGCGAGCAACCTCAAGAAAAAACAGTAACAACTTAGAGGTGATCAAGATTTGCTAGCCAATAGATAGACTGAAGTCCTTGCGGCCGAAGAGTATGAACTCGAACGCCGCTCCAAGAGCTACCCAAAGCGCAGGTTGCTACCCTGATTAAAGGAGGAAGCACCTAAACCTACATCACCAGCGCATGACGCGGCCGACCGGCCACCTCGTGGCCGCGACAGAGAGGCCTCTTGGCCCTCCACTCAAGCCGCACCCCGGCGCCGCTCAAAAAATTCCAAGGCACGGGAAAATGCGCCAAACCTGTGAGATATATTGGAGGACAAGGCAAGGCAAACAAGATCGATCTACGGATCGCGTGGGCGCCCCACAGCACGAGGTGGTACTCGTCATGCCGGATACAGTAAATCCGGTCGGGCCAAACACAGTAGACAAAGCTCGTTTGACCTGCGTCGTGATATAGCCCAATACAGAGGCGCCACACACCCACTATGCTTCACAGATGAAGTAATGGATCATCAAATCCTCGAGGGTTTCAAACCCGTGAACATCAAATCATACGATGGCACAACAGATCTTGCGGTATGGATCGAGGACTATCTTCTTCATATCCACATGGCCCGCGGTGATGACCTACACGCCATCAAATACCTCCCACTCAAGCTTAAAGGACCAGCTCGGCATTGGCTTAACAGCTTGCCAGCAGAATCAATTGGTTGTTGGGACGACCTGGAAGCCGCATTCCTCGACAATTTCCAGGGCACTTATGTGCGACCACCAGACGCCGATGACCTAAGCCACATAATTCAGCAGCCAGAGGAATCGGCCAGACAATTCTGGACACGGTTCCTAACCAAGAAAAAACAAATCGTCGACTGTCCGGACGCAGAGGCCCTAGCAGCCTTCAAGCATAACATCCGCGGCGAGTGGCTTGCACGGCACCTAGGACAGGAAAAGCCGAAATCTATGGCAGCCCTCACGACACTTATGACCCGCTTTTGCGCGGGAGAAGACAGCTGGCTAGCTCGCAGCAATAACATGACCAAGAGCCCTGGTAATTCGGATACCAAGGACAGCAGTGGCAGGTCGCATCACAATAAGCAAAAGCGCCGCATTAACGGCGACAATGCTGAGGATACGACAGTTAATGCCGGATTCAGAGGCTCTAAACCCGGTCAGCGGAAAAAGCCATTCAAAAAAAATACTCCGGGCCCGTCCAGTTTGGACCGAATACTCGACCGCTCATGCCAGATACATGACACCCCCGAAAAACCAGCCAATCACACCAACAGGGATTGTTGGGTGTTCAAGCAGGCAGGCAAGTTAAATGCCGAAAGCAGAGACAAGGGGCTGCATAGCGATGACGAGGAGGAGCCCCGGCCGCCGAACAACAGTGGACAGAAAGGTTTTCCCCCACAAGTGCGGACGATGAACATGATATACGCAACCCATGTCCCCAAGAGGGAGCGGAAGCGTGCGCTAAGGGACGTATACGCGATGGAGCAAGTCGCCCCAAAGTTCAACCCATGGTCTTCCTGCCCGATCACTTTTGATCGAAGGGACCACCCCACTAGCATCCGTCATGGCGGATTCGCCGCATTGGTTCTAGACCCAATTATTAACGGATTTCACCTCACTAGAGTCCTTATGGACGGCGGCAGCAGCCTGAACCTGCTTTACCAGGATGTGGTGCGGAAAATGGGCATCGATCCCTCGAGGATTAAACCCACTAAAACGACCTTTAAAGGCGTCATACCAGGTGTAGAGGCCAACTGTATAGGCTCAGTTACACTTGAAGTGGTCTTTGGATCTCCAGATAATTTCCGAAGCGAGGAGTTAATCTTCGACATAGTCCCGTTCCACAGTGGCTATCACGCACTGCTCGGGCGAACCGCATTTGCCAAGTTCAATGCGGTGCCGCACTACGCATACCTCAAGCTCAAGATGCCAGGCCCTCGAGGAGTCATCACGGTCAATGGAAACACCGAACGCTCTCTCTGAACGAAGGAGCATACAGCGGCTATCACAGCGGAAGTACAAAGCAGCCTCTCAAGGCAATTCTCCAGTCCGGCCATTAAACGTCTAGACACCATCAAGCGCGCCCGGAGTAACCTACAACAAGACTGCCTGGCACGTTCCGAGCAAGCATAGCAATGCGGCCCCAACCCCAGCCCTCGCAAACTTGCGAAACCAGTGTTGCGCATACATAACTACGCTCTGGAAATACCATGGGCAAAGGGGGAGGGGCACCATCACGGCACGCCCGAAACACGGCTTAAACCACACTAGGGGCTGCCGACTTCTTCATTTTCTCTTACTTTCAGGACTCCACTCTTCGGAAGGCCTGTCCGGCAGTACAATTGCCACACAAAAGATACAACAACCAGGGGAGCAGAAAGCTACGCCGCACTATGGAACTCTAAGGTGGTCTCTATAACGAGCAGTATACCTGTTTCACATAACATTCCGCAGCTCGCCCCTGAAAAGGACATGTTAAATAGTCCCATCTTTTGCTTATTGCACTATTTGTATCGTTCTGCTTTGATCGCAGCTTTTTTAAATAAATAATGCATAGCTTCCGTCTATTATTGCATTACACTTTTTTACGAATATATGTTGATTAATGACATGTTGCACCCGTACACTTTGGTACAGCCAATACGTCAGGGGCTTAAGTACCCCACAATATGGTGTGAGAAGTCCGAACACTTTCACAAGTGCGGCACCCCAAACTTATAGCATTATATGCATCGGCTCCGGATCATGTCTTGGGTCAATAGTTGGGTTTGCCCGGCTCCTATGTTTTGGTACCTTACGTTCCGTTATATCGGCTAAGGTAGCACTAGGAGAACTACTGCGATTGTGCCCCAGTTGAGCTGGGCTAAGCACCTCAGTAGAGAGAGCTAAAACTGACCGTCATGATGAGGCGAGAGCTGGTCGCTATTCGAGAGGTTTTCGAGTCCCTAAAGACTTATGCCGCTTAGAGCGAGGAGTCGGCTTTGTCCGGCCTAGGCGTGGATAGCGCCCCGAACTCGGTCTTCCGAACACTAGGGGCTTCGCCGAAATTTAAAATTATAGAATTCTATGACTAAGTGAGAGTGTTCAAGCATTATAGTCCGATTGCCTTGTTCGTTGTGTTGAGCGCCTCCCTCGATGGACCCAAGAATGGGAAAAAGAGCGCTCATGTTTATCCCGAACACCCCAGCACTCGTGGCATGGGGCAGAAGCCGACGACTCGCCATATCTCGAATTTGATAAACGGCCGCACAGAAGGTAATATTTTAAATTCAAAAGCGTTGCTTAGCGCATATGAACAAGTTTTCAGCGTACAGGATCACAAATGCGAGTTTACTCAAAAATTACATCTTTGGAGCATTCATCCGCTATAAGGCGGGCACCATTCAGGACGCCCTCATAATACGCTTCCGGAACACGATGCTCCTTGCCCGGTGGCGGCCCGTCCTTCACCAGCTTCTCCGCATCCATCTTGCCCCAGTGCACTTTAGCACGGGCAAGCGCCCTACGGGCACCTTCGATGCAGAA
This sequence comes from Triticum dicoccoides, assembly GCF_002162155.2. NCBI lineage: Eukaryota > Viridiplantae > Streptophyta > Magnoliopsida > Poales > Poaceae > Triticum > Triticum dicoccoides. The sequence continues at coordinate 563,537,182 of NC_041380.1, forward strand.
GGAGCGCTTGATTACTTCAAGCCATGGACAGGCATCCACCAGCCACCTCACAAGCCCGAAGTAGCACCCAGGCAAAGCCTCTCCAGGCCAAAACCGAACTATAAGGCCCTTTATGGCCTGTTCGGCCACCTTGTGGAGCTCGACCATTTGCTTCAGCTGGTCGCTCAAAGGCACCAGGTGTCCGGCCTCAGCATACTGAGACCAGAACACCTTCTCCGTCGAGCTCCCCTCCTCGGATCGGTAGTAGGCAGCGGCATCAAACGCACTGCGGGGCAAATCTGCGAATGCTCCTGAAGAGCTCCGGACTCGGGTAAGTAACAAGTAATTCACTTTCACATGCTTGCTTTGCATAATGAATGCCTTACCCGCCGCTATCTTCTTCACCGCTTCCATTTCTTGGAGGGCTTTCTGGGCTTCGGCCTTGGCAGACTTCGCGCTTTCGAGGGCTGCCGCAAGCTCGGACGCTTTCGTCTTTGAGTCAAGCTCCAAACTCTCGTGTTTTTTCACGAGAGCCTGGAGCTCTTTCTGCAACTCCTCCACCCGCGCCTCCTTCTTCCCTCTCTCTGTGCGCTCCACGGCCGCTCTGTTTTCGGCCTCGGACAGCGCTTTCTTAAGGGTTGCCACCTCGGTCGTGGCCCCTATAATAGCACGTTGATCCTGTCATTTTTTTCAACCACATCTTCTATATATACTTGCGCAAGGTATTACTTACCTTCCTTCTCCTCGAGTTGCCTCTTGGCATGGCCGAGCTCGTTCTCGGACCGCGCGAGGTTTTGCTTCAGTGTATCCACCTCCGCAGTCAGTGCGGCGGAGGCCAGCAGCGAAGCCTGCATACGCATATTGACTTGATTATGTTAGACTCCTGCGAATGTTATTAGATCCTCTATTCGGCTTTTCTTTCCGAATGCCGAACAGAGTATCAGAGGCTACTGTCTATGCGGTAATATTTTTACATATTCTTTACTTACCTCAAAGCCTGTTAGAAGGCTGGCACAGGCTTCAGTCAGTCCGCTCTTGGCGGACTGAACCTTTTGGATCACCGCACTTATAATAGTGCGGTGCTCCTCGTCGATGGAGGCGCCTTTAAGCACCTCCAGCAAATTGTCCGGTGCCTCCGGTTGGACGGAGGTCACCGGCTCGGTAGGCTTGCTCCTCTTGGAAGGAGGCTCCCTACCGGAGTCCGGAACCGTTGAAGGTTCCGGCGCGGTGTCTGGCTCAAGGCCGGACTCGGGGCCCTTGGGGGTTTTATCCCCTTTGCGCCTGGAGTCTGGGAGGTTGCCTTGCGGCGCCTCCAGGACCACCTCCTCCTGGCTTGGAACCTGTTGGGACAGCACCTCGGCATCGTCCGTAGGGTGGGGGGAGGTAGCGGGCGGAAGTGAATTCACGTCCGACGAATCCAGGGAGCCGCTCGACGACTCGTCGAGCCCGGCCTTGGGCGGACTGCATAGTCATATTCGGCGTAAGAAGGAGCTGTGCAAGAAAGGAACACTATTAATTGCTCTGGTGTCCGAATACTTACGATCTCGCCAGGGGCTTGGCCCTGTGCGGCCACTCCTCTTCACCGTCATCAGCGTTGGTGGAGTAGTCCGGAGGAGGGGTCTTCCCCTTCTTGGACCCTTCGGCCTCCCCAGTTGGGGCGGCCTTCCTTTTCTTCCCTCCTCCCGCTGGAGGGGGAGAGGTCTCTTCTTCCTCCTCCTTGTCTTCATGGGAGGAGTGCGTCTTGGAGTCGTCGGATGATGAATCCGACACCTCCTGGCGCCGGGCACTCTTTCGAGTCCCCGTGGCCTTCTTCTTGGCCTTCTTCTCCGGCACCACATAGGGTGCTGGAACCAGCAGCTTCGCCAAGCGAGCGTCCACTGGGCCTTCGGGCAAAGGAGCCGGATAGTTGATCTGTCCAGACGTCTCCTGCCAATCCTGTCAAAGGTAAGGGAGCTTAGATCCCGCATGGAGTCAAACTATGAAAAACTAATACCCTGTAAAAGGTAAAAACAGCTTACCGCACAAGCGTGACGCTGCGTGCTGAATCCGCGATCCTCGGTAGCGGATGCAGGGGCCTCGGCGCCCTTGAAAAGCACCTTCCAGGCATCTTCATACGTCGTGTCGAAGAGCCTACTCAGAGTTCGGTGCCGCGCTGGGTCAAACTCCCACAGGTTGAAAGCCCGTTGTTGACACGGGAGGATCCGGCGGATGAGCATAATCTGGACTACATTGACAAGTTTGAGCTTCTTGTCCACCAGGGTTTGGACGCATGTTTGGAGTCCGGTCAGCTCTCCTTTTTTACCCCACGACAGGCCCGTCTCTTTCCAGGAGGTGAGCCGCGTAGGGGGTCCGGATCGGAACTCGGGGGCTGCGACCCATTCAGGGTCGCGCGGCTCGGTGATGTAAAACCACCCCGATTGCCACCCCTTTAGGGTCTCCATGAAGGAGCCCTCGAGCCATAGGACGTTGGGCATCTTGCCCACCATGGCGCCTCCGCACTCCGCTTGGGTGCCGCGCACCACCTTCGGCTTGACATTGAAAGTCTTGAGCCATAGGCCGAAATGGGGGCGGATGCAGAAGAAAGCCTCACACACGATGATAAACGCTGAGATGTTGAGGACAAAGTTCGGGGCCAGATCGTGGAAATCCAGGCCATAGTAGAACATGAGCCCCCGGACAAATGGGTGGAGAGGGAAGCCCAGTCCGCTGAGGAAATGGGGGAGGAACACCACCCTCTCATGGGGCCTAGGGGTGGGGATGAGCTGCCCCTCTTCGGGAAGCCGGTGCGCAATGTCGTTAGACAAGTATCCGGCCTTCCTCAGTTTTTTTGATGTGTCCCTCCGTGACGGAGGAGACCATCCACTTGCCTCCCGCTCCGGACATGGCTGGAGAAGGTTGAGGTGGGGTGTGCGGACTTGGGCGCTGGAGCTCGAGTGCGCGGAAATGGATAGGCAAAGGAGGAAGAAGGCGTGTATGAAAAGGTGGATCCTTATCCCCTTATATGGGTGGACGCGACTATGCGTCCCCACCAGCCTGGTAAAACTCGCTTATCTCCCAAGCGCCATAATCAATGGCGCGGTTTGGGTTACCCACGCCCGTATTGATGAGAATCCCAGAATAAAGGGACATGATCTCTGCTTTGACAAGACGTGCCAAGGAAACCGCCTCACTAAACGAGCTGAGGTGGGACAGTAAAACGATTTGAATAAAGACTTGGCCGTGGTGTGATGTCACGCTACGGAATACGTCAGCAGATTAGATTTGTGTAAATATTATTCTCTCTATGGCAATATGTGGAAACTTATTTTGCAGAGCCGGACACTACCTTTATGTTCAAAATCTTCTATGAAGTACTTGGAGGAGGAACCCGCCTTGCAATGCCGAAGACAATCTGCGTGCCGGACTCGTCATCATTGAAGCCTGGTTCAGGGGCTACTGAGGGAGTCCTGGATTAGGGGATGTCCGGATAGCCGGACTATACTTCGGCCGGACTCCTGGACTATGAAGATACAAGATTGAAGACTTCGTCCCGTGTCCGGAAGGGACTTTCCTTGGCGTGGAAGGCAAACTTGGCGATACGGATATGTAGATCTCCTACCGTTGTAACCGACTCTGTGTAACCCTAGCCCTCTCCGGTGTCTATATAAACCGGAGGGTTTTAGTCCGTAGGACGAACAACAATCATACCATAGGCTAGCTTCTAGTGTTTAGCCTCTCTGATCTCGTGGTAGATCTACTCTTGTACTACCCATATCATCAATATTAATCAAGCAGGACGTAGGGTTTTACCTCCATCGAGAGGGCCCGAACCTGGATAAAAACATCGTATCTCTTGTCTCCTGTTACCATCCGCCTAGACGCACAGTTCAGGACCCCCTATCCAAGATCCGCCGGTTTTGACACCGACACCTACCATACAACAAACATCTCAAGTACGGAGACTTCACTATCGGTGAATCTCTATATTGATGGTCTTTGTTGGACTCTCAACCATAGGAATCCCCGAAGGGGTGTATACACAGTCGGCTATCGTAATGGCTTTCGGTTTCATTCTCCTCTCGGTTATAACAATCCGTGAAGGATTTCGTTCTCCTCTTGGTTATAACAAACCCCGAAGGGTCAAATATACCGTCATCTATTGCGAAAGCCGATGGGAACTGATAACAGTCAGAAAAATAGATATCCGACTTGGAACCGTTAGCTATAAGCGTCGTCAAGTTTATGTGAGCTGGCTGGCAACCAAAACATGCCTGGCGGCTCACCGTCAGCTAATTACCCTCAGAGAAGGTATTACCCATCAGTACCGTCGGCTATGAGTGTAATGGCCGACGAAGCATAGCCGACGGGAGATTGCCGACGGTGTACCGTCAGTTATATGGAAATCCGACGGTGAACTGAAATATCCGACGGTAATTTGACCCTCGGTTATAATGAAAAATCTAGTAGTGACCTAGTTGCACATCTAGACAACCTACTTTGATGCAAAGTTTAATTTGGTAAAGAAAAGCTAAAAATTGTTAGTTGCCTATTCACCCCCCCCCCCCTTCTAGTCAACCCTATCGATCCTTTCACCAAGTTCGGCCACTCATGGTGGAGGTAAAAGCCTACTCCTACTTGATTGATATACATGCTCATCTCGATTACAAGGATGCTCTTTCGCTCCCTATCTCTCTGAGATATTGTAACCTCGCTTTGGTTCCTAAGAACTCCCCTTTATATAATAGGATGAGGGGCTATAGAGAAGAGTCTGGGTTGGTAGTATTCTTAACTCGTATCCTAGTTAGGAAAGTCTCTCCTGGTCCTCTTCGTGAATCGGCCCACAAAGCTCATGTCAGAGTCGGCACCCACAGGTCGGGTCTCGTTCTGGGCCTTTGGTCTTTCCTCTTATTTAGCTTTATCACAACCCGGAGGTGGTGTGACTCCCAGAGCATACAAGATCAAAGACGGGTCACACTAATGACGGGTCTTATTTGTGGGGAATATCCCCAATAGTGAGTTTCACGGAACTCGGTAATAGAATCATTGTAACCAGCAAATCAAAATAATATCAAGACTAGGAAGGGCCAAAATAAATGGCTTTATTTATTTATATTGAACTTATTTATTTTTTGTACTCATTCTCTCAACATACAATCTTCACAATTATATATATTTATATTAAATTGGGCAATTTTAGTCATGTAACAAAGAGTTCTAAATATTAGTATAAAATATGTTCATTAGAACTCTACTATCCGTCCATTTGCACAAAACTTAAAATTGTTGTGCAAGGAAATTCATGTTAATTAGATGTTTATTTGTAAAAAAATCATTAAAACCTTTCATTAAATTGAAATTCTCTAGGCTAGTGCATGTCCTCACAAATTAGTTTGTGCCACTTAGATGAATTGTAGTTATGTATGTGTGTGTGATTGTTTATATCTCAATAATCATTAAATATCTTAACAAGTAGCATAAAAACATATGGCCAAATATCTTGATAGAGCTATTTGCAGTGTATGATCGCATATAACCTTTGCTAGTAAATAAAAATGATGACAACCCTATAGGCGATTCCCAAGGAGTCCCCAAACAAACAGGAGCATGCCCAGAGTCTTAAAAATAAGTAAACTACTAGTGGGGACTTGGAGAGTGACGCCTAAGATGAAAGCCATCAAAGATGGCGGACGGGGCTTGGAGATACAAACTTGCATGGCATGGCTAGATAACATGACTATATAAGAACACATATGCCTTACAAAATACAAAGCCAACACATATCGCACATGCCAACCGTCTCGAAGCATTGGCAAGCAGTAGATTGAATATTTCCACTTTTAGTCCTCCCTTGTAACTCTTTTGGATTATTCATTACATAAGTGGGTATCTAGGGGATTTGTACATTGTAGAATTGCTAATGCTTATTTTGATACGTGTATGATTACTTTTTTGCTAGGTTGTGCGATGATCACCTACAACATACTCTATGACTGTTGTCTGATTTAAGGGAGTGGGCACACACTTTATTTAGAAAATTAGTGACCTTCGTATGACGTGTTGGTATCAACGAGGAGCAATGTCACGGGTGGTCACAACACTCGAACCATCGATCAGATCTATCAATCTAAATTACCAGGCCGGCCTGCGAGCAATGGTAATGGAAGGAGGACAACAATGTTGAATAATATAGCATGACGACTTCAGCTATTTATAGATGACATGCCTACCAAGTGTTTGAGACGACCAGCATCATCACATTAGAGGTACACAGAAGCATTTATACTAACTAACGTGAACTGAAATCTATTGTGTTTATCCATTTCATTATCATTATAGGAAAAATGTTTCAATCACGTTTGCTTTATTTACTCACTTATCAAATCATTTAGTTTAATTCTTTGCTGATAATTTTATGCTATTTTGGAATATTGCAAGAACTTTTCCAAGTTAAGGATTTTGAAATGCATGACACCTCAAGTGTTCCCGAAACACCACATTCCACTCTCTTTGACTCATTTTGGATCAACATTCAACTGAGTATAGTATATACTTCCAATAAATTGTATTACGCTAATCATGTGTACCAAGGAGTACCAATAATCAACAGTATTTGGTGGCCAAACGAGCGCCCATAAACAATCTCCCTTCACTCTTCCAACATAGAACATTGAACTAGCTCGTTCCACACATGGGCTAGCTCTGCCACTTTCAATCGTGAAATCTGATCATTTAACTAGAACCTTGTGCTAAAAAATTATCTGTAATGCATGAGCTGTTGCTTCCGCAACATTGTAAATTGCTTGAACAACCTAGTACAACAGATTCAGTATGTCAACAAACTGCTTGTTAGTGCATGGCACAAGATTTTATGCAGTTTGGCAAATAAAGTATGCAGCTGTACCTGTTTGGGATATGAAACATTGTTTGGAAGCATACTTTCGTTCTCATATTTTTTGTCATCCAAAGTGAACAAGCTGCACATAGCATAAAGAGGGTGTATTAATAAAATCCATCACGCCTGTAATGGTAGAACCGAACTAAGCAACTAAGCAAACCAAGATGTTAAGCCCAAATATACAGACTGATGTACTTGGTTCGGAGACAGATGTATAACACATTAGGTGCACAATTTTTTGATAATTCGGTGGATGACATATGAACTTTAAGCGATAGTGAAATATGTAGGAGAAAAACTTGCCTTTCCATTTGCTTATTTATCCACTTAAGTAAACGCTCATCTGTTCTTCCATCATCAATCAATTTTAGTTTGCTTTTCTCTTGCTTCCGGTCCCACTTAGTGTTAGCAAATTTTGGTGGGGGGCCCCAAAGTAGGAAAGGATAATGGTCAACAGAAAATCTATTGCAAAGATCTATGTTCACCTGTGCTGTCAAACATTCAAAAAAAAATCACTGCTTGAGGAACTAATAAGCAATAAGTTAGCTTGGGTTTCTGACAGAAATGAGAATTAAAATAAATCAAACGAGGGACTAATCTTTCACGTGAGAAGAACCTCTTGTATTTCTAACCTTCATGTTGACAATAACAAACAGGACAACTATAAACTGAAGATGCACATCGATACTTCTCTAGGTTATCTCACCATAGAGTTGCAACAATATCGCCTTTTAAGTGCTTATTAGTTGTTTAGCTTTAGCAAACTGATGAAAATTATCACTCTTCACGAGAAGTACTGTACCTTTGATGCACAATCAATCCTAGCCATTAGTATTCTCCCAGGATGTGCAGCATCTGGACCATTGAAAAGTTTCGCAACCTTCTCATAATGAGGCTGGAAGTAAGGAAGAAATCAAGATTAGCAAGAGTGGCTTTCCAGATCGTGCGAATATATGATACACTCTACCACCATAGGCTCAATACCTTGTAGTTTCTGCAAGCTGGACACCTGCACAAGCATGATGGGTATTTAGTTAGCAGAAATAAAACAAGACGGAACAAACGACATTAAGCAGGAACGAAATGGAGTACCAACGGGGTGTTAAGAGCATGTTTCCACAAAGGTAAGCCAGTCAATCCTTGAAATTTTCCATGGCCAATGGTGAATTAGTGGAGAATATGGTAGGTAAAATGAATTCAAATTTGGCAAGCAGCAATTTACTAGGGACAAAAAAAGATCTTCTAATCAGCGAAAATTCTCAAACTAAGGGGCAGTAATATAACTCCATAGTCCACATCCATGATCAATCTCTATTTAGTTAGGCATAATGATTATTATTGTTTTGCGAAAAAGGCATAATGATTATAATATTTTTTAAAATTGTAACAAACTACAACTAAACCTGGCAGGGAACATCTCTAGAGCATAGATTCTAGAATTAAACACAACATAGTTTTGCAGAGTTTTGAAGTGTTGAGTAATTCTTCAGTGGCTATGAGTTTACCAAATCATCATGTTTCATTCGGTACAAAACTCACACATAACACAACGGAAGTACAATTACACTATTTTGATACATACGGAAAACTACACACGAGGGGCTAATCATTTTCGATTTGCGACTGACAGATCGACAAGAGCACGAAAACCCCACGTCACATCTCGGGCCATCGAGCTATCCCGAAACCTCGATTCGTAACCATCTCGCGATTCCAGATCAAGTGCTCCCATCGAATCGAATCTAAGGAATAAGACGCGAATCAAGCCGGGGACTGACCAGTGGGCGAAGAACTCGACGACGGCGAAGGACTCCCGCGATGCCGTGAGGAAGGCGTCGAAGGTGGTGGCGTCGAGCTCCACGGCGTAGTCCCCCTGCGCGGTGGCCCCGTCGCCGACGCCCAGCGACCGGAGGGCGTCCGCGCCCACGGCGAGGGAGGAGGCGACGGCGAGGGTGAGGAAGAGGAGCCGCGCCACCGCGGGAGCCATGGATCGGCGGGGGCTGGATATCTCCGGCGCGGTGGCGTTCCGTTGTTCCGTTTCAGATACCCGCGAAGCTCTCGTGCTGGGATTCAGTCATTAGTCAGACCAGTAGGACTACACTTTGTAGCCTCCGCCTCCGCCTCCGCCTCCGCCTGGGGTTTTCGACTTTGGGAAACGTTCGTTTCAGCCGGCGGACCGTGGCTCGCCTCTTCCGTGCGACGCGTGTCTTCTGCATGTTTGTTTCTATTTTTTTTCTTCTCTAACATCATGTGTGTGTTCTTTTTGGCAAACCCGAACCCTCCAAAAAAGGGCTATCTTCCTCACGGCCTTGTAGGATTAGGGCATCTACAACCGGATCCCCGTACCCACTTCAAACGTCCGGAAGGGTTGTCTAGTCAGTGTCCAGACGAGTTTTGGTCACCCAACCGGGCTCCCATAGCCGGGCCAAACGTCCGGATTGACCTGCACCCTGAACGCGCCCGGGCATGCCTGCCATGTAGCACCGACGGATAGGACACATGTGGGGATGCGGAGAGACCGCTGGTCCGACGGGCGCCTCCAACAATCCGCGTCGCGTGGCACCGCTCGAGCGTGTTGTGAGGGAGGAAGCCGGCTATTTAAGCTGGACGAAGACATCAGAACCCTAAATCGACCCATTTCTTTTCCTTTCTCCTCACTGTCGTTGGCACTTTCATTTTCATCCGCCACTTGCGATGCCAAGACGCCGAATTACCACATACACCATGCTCACTCCGGAGCGAAGGGTGCAACTGCTAGAGTAGATCTAGGCGAGGCGGGCTGCTCGTTTCGCCGCCGGCCTTCCTCCGGAGCCATCAAAGGATGAAGAGGAGGAGGAGGGGAAACCCGTTGAGAAGGAGGAGGTGCCGGAGGAGGAGGAGGCCCTGCCAGCTGCGGGCTTCGCCATGGCGGAGGCGGGGGCGGAGTACGAGGCCGCCCAAGCGATGGAGATGGCGGAGCATACTGTCATCCTTGAGTCCATCCAGGATGAGGCCTACGTCGAGGCCAACCGGTAGTTCATCCAGCGATATTACACCACCGCCATGAGATGCAATTTATTTTCGACGTGTCTAGCGACGATTAATCTTCAACTTTATTATTTTATTGCTTGAACACTAACTGTACATGGACATGCAAATTATGTAATGCGATTTCTATGCAATCTATGCGTAATATTATGTTGTTGTCTAAAGGTTACACAACTATATAATTGGCGTTGAATATTGCAAACCAGTGCAAGTTCTATGAAATATATGTGTAATTTTAACCATTGTTTACTTCAAAATTCGTTACTCAATTTATTTCTTCTTTTGGGTAATACTCATGCCGTTAATTCATTCTATTTTAGAATAACATCTGTTTTAGTTTATGTTTCCGTGTTCTTGCTTGTGCTAATGTCTCTGGCTCTAATTGTTTTCGCCTATTCGATATTTTGGTTGTCAGGTGTTCTCCTATATTTGCATATGCGTGTGTTTTGATGTTGAAGTGGTGTGACACTATTTCATTTTGTGTTAAGAAATTAAAATGAGTTTTTTTTCTTGTAATTTACCGAATTACTTTTATTTCTTCATTTTCTTTCTTTGTTTAGGTTAATATAAAATGTTCTTAATTCATTCTGTCTTAGAACTTTTTTTGTTTTAGTTTTCTCGCTGCTTCTAATGTTTCTGGTTCCAGTTTTTGTTCTTGTTGATTAGTTGATTTTTTTTCTTGTTGGATTTTCTTCTATATTTGTGCATATGTATATTTCAGGTGATTTTTAGTTGGTAAGTACTCCCTCCGTCTCATAATATAAGAGCGTTTTTGACATTACGCTAGTGTCAAAAACGCTCTTATATTATGGGACAGAGGGAGTATATTTTTGAGTAAATATATGTTACTTTATTGTTGAGAAAACAAAACTATATTGTTTATGTTGTATATAGAACTAAATGAAATTGAGATTTGTACACACCATGTGTCAATATGCGTAATTATCTACCAAGTATGTTAATTCTTTCTAATCAAATTGAACCAGTACACAAATTCCAAGACAATATGTGCTTAGGCTTAAACATTTTGTTGCAGGGAGTTACAAAACATCTACCAAAACGTCATATATTTTGGAAAGGAGGTAGTAGATGGATGCATGGCGTGGCATACAAGTGCTAGCAACCAGAGGGCCCATCTAGGTGGATGCATCATCGAGGTCGCATTTGTCTAAAAAAAAAGGGAGGTCGCGTAGGCTTTCTCAATAATAAAAAAAGGTCTGCGAACCAATCTGTAGTTGAATGGCTATGGTATCTCCAGCCCATTAGAGTTCAAATTTTGGTGCTCGCATTTATTTCTGAATTTATTTCAGAATGTCCGGCGATGCGCATTCAGTGGGGGGAGACGTTTCTATCGACGACGAGGTGCCTACGGTGACTTCGTAAATTTCAAGATGATATGTCGGCTCAGTCTTTCGAAGATGCTTATAGGGGTAGGGTGTACGTGTGTGTGTTTATAAAGATGAGTGCATGCATGTGTATATAAGCGCTTGCGTCTGTACTGTGTTAAAAAAAAGTTTAATAGGCGCTCCCAATGTCTTTCTAGAAAAGGAGCCATGAGAGGAGACAAGACGTGACAACATTTGGCATATCTTTGCTCTATCCACATTATGTCTATGATGCAACCACATTTCATGCATGGGTGACGAGCCAAATCGTAGAGCATATATGCTTCCATACAACGGTGTCGGACAATGGAAGTGTTGGAGCATGGTTCAAGCTCGTCATTGGTTCAACAAAAATGTTCTCGAAGGGATAGGACGGATTATTGTCAAATGAAATTATAACGAACTGACTGATCCCTGCTTTGCCGGCGAGCTAATCGTGTCAACTCCACCAGATCCTACGGGCGCTCGCACGAAGTCAACGAAGGCCTCGAGGCCCCGGTCCGATGACCCGCCGTCGGCCAGCGCCGCCGCCGCCTCCTCCTTCCACGCCGTCGCCCTCCTCCGGATTGCCACTGCCTCCGGCCCGCTCATCACCTCCTCGATGCACGCACGGAGCCCATCCTGCGTGACCGGCGCCGGCAGCCGGACGCCGACCCCGAACTCCTCCACCAAGAACTTGGCGTTGGTGAACTGGTCCGACCACCACGGGTACGCGACCACCGGCACGCCCGCCGCCAGCGCCTCCGTGACGGAGTTCCACCCGCAGTGCGTCACGAAGCACCCGACGGCGCCGTGCCGGAGCACGCGCCCCTGCGGGCACCACGCCACGATCCTGCCGGTGTCTCCTCGGCATGCGGCGAGGACGGGCTCCGGGAGGTGGAGGAGGTCGTCGCGCACCACCCAAATGAACGGCCTGCCCGTGCCGGCCAGCCCCTCCGCCAGGGCCACCGTCTCGTCCCGCCCGATGTCCACGAGGCTGCCGAACGCCACGTACACAACAGAGCGCGGCGGCTGCGCGTCGAGCCACGCCATGACGCAGCCGTCATCGTCGGCAACGGCCGGTTCATCGTCGTCCAGGAGCGGGCCGACGGGCGTGACGGCGACGTCGCGAGCCCGTAGCGCGTCGATGGCGTCGCGCTCGAGCTCGTGGAAGGTGTTGACGAGCACCCACGACGGCGCCTGCCTCCCACGGACCTCCACGAGCTGCCTTCGGAGCATCTGGCCCCAGAGGTTGTGCGCGAACTCGGGTCGGACCATGAGCGGCAGCTCGTGCAAGGACATGGCCGGCAGCCCGGGCAGCGCCACCGGTGCGTCGTCGGCCGTGCTCGGGAACGGCGTGTCGTCGTCGTAGAAGTGGTGGTAGAGCGAGAGCACAGCGCAGGACTGGTTCCAGAGCGTCGCGCAAGGGAGGCCGAGCTCCCAGGCCACGTCGAGCGCCCAGGGCACGAAGGTGGTGTTGACGACGCAGGAGACCGGCCGGCCGGCGTCGGCCTGGCGCCGTACCAGGTCGGCCAGCGCCGCCGGGCCCTCAGCCGCGACGTGCCGCAGCATGTCGTCGGGGGTCATCTGGCCGCCGTCGTGGTCGCGCAGCTGGTACAACTCAAAGCGGACGCCGTCGCGGTGGGTGGCAGCACGGAGGCCGGCGTGGCGGAGGGTGGTGAAGGTGACGAGGATGCCCCTCGCGGCGAGGCGCCGGCCGAGGCGGAGTAGCGGGTTCACGTGGCCCTGCAGCGGGCACGACACGAGGAGGACGTGCGGCTGCGCCGCCGCCGCCGCCGGGATGGCGCCTTCTTGGCAGCTCATGGTAACTTGGTAAGCGTGTTTGCTCGCTCTGTAGGAGGAGTAGGAGATCGATCGTGCTAGCTAGCGTACGTGTTCCTTGCATACGGAACTGGGATATATATATAGGGAGCCTGGTCGCTCTGTGCACTCGCCGGCGCCGGGGGAGAGGACCAAGACGCCGCCCCGGCGTTTTTATAATGAGCGCGAGGCTCGTGGCAGGCAGGCAGGCAGCTCGGGTTCATCACTGTGTGCTCGACTGTGGTTACGGCGGAACGTACTGCACCCGCACGTATCTCATAACTGATGCTGGTCGCCGCGACCGGCCTCTGCATGCAGCACGTGCACGAGTTGGCGCAACTTTCTTGTCATCGGCCTTAGCTTAACACCAGTTTGACGAGTCGCCATGTTCAAACTGCGTCCAGAAATGTCAAATCACACCTTTCACAAAGCCATTTCTAATTTCCTGGGGTCACTTCATGGTGGAGTGCTCCTGAGTCCTGGCCAATCTCATGCTGCTCCCTGTAAAGCCAATCATGCATGTATTTTGAGTTCTATTTTTCTGTTAGTACTTGTCCTTACATCGGCATTTCAAGTTCCAAATGATAAGTGTTACACGTGTGACACAAAGTACTCCGCCCCTGACGATTTTACAACTAAAATTGTCATCCAAAAAAACCAACCCCAAAAAACTAAAACTTGCCATCGATTTTATTTGCCAAGCTTACAACTTGAGTAGTCATCCTCGCGTCACTAAAGTTGCCATAAAAAACGTTCGGAATAGCCATGCGTTCATGTCACCAGTGTGACACTTATCAGGGTCCTTAAATTTCAGTACTGACAAAACCGACTCCCTCCGTCCCATAATATAAGTGTATTTTTTACACTGCACTAGTGTCAAAACGCTCTTATATTATAGGACGCATGGAAGTATTTAAACTATTTTTCACAAAAACCATGGCAATTCAAAGATTGTTTTAAAAAGGAAATACTTCAAAACATTTATTTATTTTTAAATAAAAGTAGTTTCAAAATAGTTGGATATCTTGTTCGGAAGTTGTATTTAAAATTTCAACCATTTCATTGTCATTTCAGAATGTCTTATTTTATCCTTTTTCAATTATTTTAGTTACTTTCCGTTATTTCAAAATAAAATTACATCTACAATTCATAAATCTTCATACGAATCTCAATTATTTTAGACATAATTAAATCAATTTCTAAAACATTAGACACACTTTCAATTATTTTAGTCATGAATATAACCCATAACGGTTTCAAACACGTTTCAATTATTCTAGTCACAGCTTCAAAATCATTTAAACATATTTGAATTATGTCAGACATTTTTCAATAACTCAATCATATTCTACTAATTGTGGAACTTGTATTGTAAATTTTGAGATAAAAATTGAGGTCTTTATTTTTTGTTGAGTAAAATTTATTTGAAAATCAATGAGATATTATTGTTCAGTATTTACCGGGCGGGTACAACCCATGGGTACGAAATACTTTTGGCATATGCATTGTATTGGAATCACTAAAATAAGTCATCGATCTCAAAGCATATGTAGATGGGCAATTCTTCTATACTAAATAGTGGAACCCGTTAGAAAATCCAACTTCGGTGCTATTTTTTGTTGAAAAAAGTGCCAAAAAGGGCCCCGACCCATTGTAAGCAATGGTACAGAACTTCATATTAATAGAGCTTGAGGTCAAAACCAGAGTAGCAACCAGTTGAATTTCAACGGTACATGGCAATGACTGGCAACAAAGAGCAACAACAGTTTGATGGTTTCAGCGCTGACTAAGAGTTTTCAAGGGCTCACACAACCACCATCGGTCGACACCGAGACTGAAATGTGTAAGTACACCATAACCAGACACCGAAAAACTCCGCCCTCATCATAGAGGCCCTATTTGGTTCGGCTGTAGATTTTTAAAAGCAGTTGTGGAAAATTTGCTGTGGAAAAATAGCTGTGAAAAATCTGATGTGAAAAAGATGTAGGTTATTTGACAAACCAGCTGATACAACCTTTTTAGATTTTGGCCGCAGCGGAATCAGATTTTGAAAAACACGTCCTGGGCTGCTTCCGTTTTTGCTGGGTTCGCCCTTTGGTTCAGATTCTGCTACGCGGCAGCGGAATCCGTCGATAAAAGCTGAACTAAACAGGGCCAGAATAAATGCCATCTCTAACAACAGTCCAACACGGTATATGAATGAAAAGAACACCATTAGAACATAATTAAAACCAAAGCCAACGTAGATAAAACCAAAATTAAACCTATTGCGGCCGGCAACACTAGTGTATGCCTCGCCGCGGCCTCCGACCATTCCTATAAACCTTCATGGGTATATCAGCTTTTCTCCGGCGAGCACGCACCCCTCCCACCCTCCAACCCGAACGGAGCGAGTCAACCATCAGACTCCCATCCACCTGCGACACCACTGCCTAGTTGTTGCCGACTCTGGGTTGTTTCCAGGCGAGGTATCGCCGACGCTCGCCAAGGATTTTACATCTCTGCCTCAGGCTATATGCAGCGTTGGGTGCAGAGAGAGAGAGAGAGAGAGAGAGAGAGAGAGAGAGAGAGAGAGAGTATGATAGCATCTCCAAATAAATTTTGGTCTTACAACGGGGAAGTGCTTTACATAGGTGCTTAATGGCGTTTGGATTGTTGACACGTGAAGTGAGGAGAGCAGTTTTCTCTCTTAAGCAGCCGCTAGCACCGGAAGCCAATTTTTGCTTCCCTCCTCTCTTTCTAAGCACATGTGCAAGCCGAAGCTTAAATAAAACCGTTTTTTTCTAGGGCACCGGCATAAGCACCCGCATTGTGCAGAGCCTTAGACCCCTCCCAATGCTCCACCTTATACAGGTGCTAAGCGTGTCATGTAAATAAAAAAAATCTGACGTGGCGAGACAATTAAAAGGAGAGAGATGGGTTTGATGACCCCAGGAAGAACCAATGCCAAGCGCGTGAACCTAGGTAGAACATTTAAATGAAGCAAACTCACCAATGCATGAAAGAGTTTAGTAGCTAACCGATTAAATGAAGGCAGCTTAGCAACAAGTTAGGTGGTGTTTGGTTCTCTAGTCCTAGGACTTTTTCTAGTCCCTATAACTTTTTGAAAAAGACTCTTAAGGAGGTGCTTCTAAGGACTTTTAGCAAAAAGTCTTAAAAAAGTCTCACCCTTTTTGGTTTGCTAGAGACTTTTTCTGATGCCAACACAAAAAAGTCCCTGGAACCAAACACCCCCTTAAGCACCTATACATTGGGGAACTATAGTTGCTAAAGTATTTAATACGCTTAGCATTTCATCTAAGCACCTGTCCATTGAAAGAGGTCTTAGGGCTTCGCCATAATCAACTGACGCTAAAGAGAATTTCGGGCAACCGAGGACTGCAAAACCGTATTTCTAGGTGACGATTATAAATACCATTTGACCCGAAAAACTGTAAGGCAAGGCCCTACAGTATATTTTTATTGCATAAATGAAATCAAATAACCCTGCAAAAAATTGAAATCAAATTGTTCCCAGATCAAATATCCAAAAATATTGGTTGGAACTTGGTTCCTAGAACGGCACGTACTCCCCTGGCGTACGCAGGAGTGGTTGGATGGAGTTAATTATTGTGCACGACTGTGGACGATGATCGGCCGCAGTCAGCTCACTCGGTCTTGCATGTTCCAAGTTCCAGTGACACACTGGGACAGCAGAGCACTGTGACCTTGATCCGCCCCGGCCTACGACGTGAAGGATCTCTCTGTACGTGTGCAGTTCGACCTGTTTGCCTGTCAGAACCTGCCCTTGTGTGGCCATGTACGTACGTACGTGACCCGCGGCATGTGCCCGGTCGAATCGACCGTGCACATGTGTATAGGCACAACGGCAAGGTACGGGAGACTGGTGGCCAAGCGGCGCACACGCAGCACGGTGTGGCGCAGTGCAGACGGGGGCTGGGACTGGGCAGCCAACGCCCAAGGCACCACACACTGTAGTCTGTTCGGATGTGTAGGATCATCCACGTGCATGCAGAGCCAGGTCCCCGTTTTTCCTGCTTCTAAAACGCACCAGTTCCCTTCTAAAATAGAAAAAAAAGGCATCTCCAACGCCAACCCTAAAGTATCTCCAATAAATGATATAGATGTAAAAATAATTGGAATATACATCAGTTAGGCTAAAAAATGTCCCTCTAACACATGATGTAGATATAAACCTTTTACATCTAAGCTTACCCCAGATGATATATCAAACACATTCAGCTGTGCATCAAGAGCGAACGCTCGCTGTGTCCACGTCGAATTTACTGTGCCGAAGGAGGAAAATTAAAAACCGAAGGGGAAAACTTAAAAGCGCGACGCCCCATCGATCCCTGCACACACAAGCCTTCTCTCGTCTCCTCTCTCGCGAGCTCACCCACGCCGCCGCCACCCACGCCGGCCGATTCCGGCGAGTACCGGCAGCGGGTGGCACACCAACGACCTTCCCTCGCCGCGCTCATTCCTCCCATCCGTCCAGATCCGTCGCTAGAGGCCTCCCACGCTCGCTCCAGACCCTCAGCCATGGCTAGGTTTTCGGGTGCGGCATCCCCTTCGTCCCTGGCGAGGCTCTGGCGGCCTTTTTGACTCCAGGCCGGTCGAAACCATGGCATCTTCTCCTCCACCGCGCCCAAGGCTAGAAGGCGGGCGGCGCCGCGAGCTCCCGTCCTGATGAAGCCGCAGGAGGATGAGCTCGACCCAGACAAGGTCATTGCGGTCATCAGCGCCTCCTCCTCCGCGGGAGACCATCGGCAAGAGGAAGGATGCACCGGTCGCCCTCCTTGTCAAGTGCATATGCCGCCTCTGCTCGTGCTTCCCTTAGGTGTGAGGTGAGGCTCAACTTCTATTTCTGCTGGTTACTAAATACTTATCATTGTTGGATGTTAGCAGAAATTCAGGGAATATATGTTGCCAAAAGTTTGTAAACCTTTGGTCACCGAGTTGTGATCATACGATTTTTATTGGATGTTCGACTAGAGCTGTTGTTGAATATTACTCGTGGAGCAGAACGGCAGCTGCAGTGGCGCGTCCCGGGAAATGCTGCATTGAATTAGGTTGAGTAGCAAGTGTATGTTGCATTTGAACTCTCTCAAGACCGTGTCTTCAATTTGAGCTTTGACCTCTGCCTGGACAGTATACACAATTAATGCACTGATTAGGTTTGTAATCGTCGCTGATACATGCATAAACAAATATATGTCGGCCTCATGATCCTTTATGCTTCTATTTGGTGTATTTTTGCTCAATTACACGTGAGGTATAATCTGTTCTTTCATGAAACTGATTGTGTTCTTTCACGAGACACATAATTTGAAGCCTAATTCCAAGTCGTTCTCTTTTCTTCTCTCTGTCCCTGCTGTGACGGTGACTGGGCCGTCAGGCTCGAGCAGTCTTTCAACATATTCCTCATGGTGAGTGGTTGAGTGATACAAACAGCTCTTTTGTTATCGGTTTGATTGCCTGAGCTGAACATGTCATTATCTTACATCTTGCTATGTCCATAGGATGCAGTCATTCTGATACTCGGTGTGTTGTACCATGATCGCGACTATGACAGGTTCTTCATGCTCGAGACCATCGCCAGCGTGCCATATTTTGGTGAGGGTCTCGTCTTACTCACTGAATTTTGCCAACAGTTGTAAATTAACTTATTACTTGTTGGATATGGGCATGCTGTCTTAGATTTTGAGATTGACCAAATACTGAATTAAAACGTAGCTAGAGGAAAACAATTGCTCATGATACTTCATATATGCATGATATTGTTGATTAAATTCAGTTGGACTTGAAAGAATTTCAGTTTCCATTTGAGCTTCTTTTCTAGATTACTTCATCATTGTGTTTTCTGTTTGGTAGGTCAGTTGTTTTCTAACCAAAAAGCACTTTTCATTAGGATACTGGAATGTTAAATCCTACATTACAGTACTTAGTACCCCCATCTTTAGGTGCTCCTACTGTTCTTATCTCTGGCAATGCAAGGGTTGTTTCATGGACTTCAAGATACAAGGATACCTCTATGGAGGTGTTTGGTTTGGGTGGTGGTGACGCAAACATTAACGTAAATGGATCACGGTGGGATCTTGGATGTAATGGACCATTCGCTGCTCTGTTTGGTTCGGACCAGTAAAGGATCACATGTAGGTGCTTGATTTGAAAGCAGCGGAGAAACGATGGTTATACCATGGGTATCCGGAGAAGAAGACTACCTCAAACAGCAGGGGATGTACATCTCTGGGCTGTACGCCATCGACGTCGCCACTCACGATAAGTAGGCGATAGGATCAAGATCTGCGGCAGACACGATCTGGGCCGGGCGGCTTCGCTCGACTCGGCTAGCTCCGGTAACGCGTTTCGTTTATGGTGGGGATAGTCCGATATCGGATTTGAGCTGCAGTGGGACTTGATAGTGCAGAACCTGTTTACGTGCAAATTGAACCAAACAAACGTAACGGTATGTAATAATGATGTAATCGGATAACAGGCAGAATAGTCCGAACGAAACACCTCCTATATGTAGCTCGTATAGTAGTTTTTCCTTTCCTGGATAGCACTATCTGTATTCTCTCTCTTTCCACTTATTTAGGACAACAACATGGTCTTACACATCTTTACCATTTTAATTATGTCTCCAGAAACTCACTAAAATTATGATAATCTAGTAGTAGTTTTTTTTGTTTTTATTATAATAAAGGTCTGCACACATATTTGTCGTTAAAATTTGAAATGGTTGAATTTACATATTTTGAAAATTTACATATATAATGAATGGAGTTAGTGATGGGGGGATGTGTATAGCTAAACCAAAATTTAGAAAAGAAAACCCCGATTATGTAAGCAGTCCCGCCCAACATATATCTGGCGATTTTATATTCATATGCTAATCTTAGTCAAAGTAACACTTTTTGTCTGCAGAGGTGAAATGTTGTTGAACCGGTATGGGCCCTAGCCCATCAAGATCTGTCTCTTGGGCCCAAGCCCATGAAAGGTGCTGACCTAGAAGAGGAGCCCCTCTTCCCTTCTCCCGTGAGAGCCGCCACATCTAAGACACACACTCACGCAGGAAACAAGACAGGAAGCGAGGCTGCTGTCTGAAGGTACCCATCTCCCGATTCAATAAATGTAATGTGAGGTTTGAAGAATTTCTTCCATACCACAATATAGCCTTTTTTATGATTTAGGTGCGGCTAACTCTCTTCTGTTAGTGTGTGATGTGCTTGCTTATATGTGAATCTTAAAGCATTCAGATGGTTGTACAAGTTCTGATCATATTGTTATGTATGTCCTTGCAGGCCAACAAGATGGTTGGTGTTAAGGTAAGAAATAGGGGCAGCACATGGTAACTCCAGCGAGCAGCACGGACGGCACACAACAAAAAGATAGCTAGGAACATGACCATCAGTGTGGATGATGAGTTGATGATTATGGGCACGGTGTGTCGACATGGGTACGATTTCTATCTCTCTCTCTGTTAAAATATTCACCTATCAATACCGGTTCGATCTCAACCCTTTTTTTCACATCTCCCTCCACCATTTGATTTTGTCTCGAGGGTTGTTGCTTCATGTAGGTTTTCAAGTCATAGTTGACTTGACGTATGATTTATTTGTTGCAATATATCAAACATTCACATGATTTATCGAACACTAACTTGATGTATGATTTATTCACTCCTGATAAGATTTTTTTATTATGTCTGCGGGTTAATTGTGGCCAGCATATTGTGAGTTTACAATGTGTTAAACTTTCAGTTCCTTTTTTGTTTGTAATCATGTGAATTCTATTTGAATCTAGTTATGCTTTTTTATATACACATTTTCATCTGTAAGTCCTGGGAAGAACCAAGGTAGGCATAGGAAACTGCAGGCTCAGTCTTTCTTATAGTTGGTGTTCGTAATATTAACGTCTCTGTGAGAAGAAACATATAAAGCCATGTTTTTCTTCTTATGTTCATATTTTTATATCTACCACACTTACTGTAAGCAACACACTGTAACGCCTCGAGACCGTTGAGCCAGGTGTCCTCCAGTTATTCGCCGTCGTTGCCATGTCATTTGCTTGCGTGTTGCATCTTTTCATGTCATCATGTGCATTGCATCATCACGTTTTCGAAACTTGCATCTGTCCCAGTCTCCCGGTTCCTTCCATTGTCCGTTCTGAGCCCAGACACACTTGCACGCGCCCGCGGCACGTCCAAAATATTATTTTATAAGTGACCGGAAAATGTTCTCGGAATGGGATGAAAGTTGGCGTGCGGTGTTGTTTTGTTGTCAGTCGGCTGCCTGTCAAGTTTCATCGCGTTTGGAGTCCGTTTGATGCCCCAACGGATAACTATAGCGGCAGTATACCCGGTCTTATCGTCGGACGTTTTTGGTCTCCGGAAATCATGTCAGGCTGCATCTCTCCCCTCTCATCTCAGACCAACCCGCTCTCCACAGTCCACCTAGGCCCATGCCTACCCCTCTTTGCACAGTGCACCGGACCTCCTCGCGCGCGCGTCCGAAAGCCGTCCCGGACTCGACCCGGTCAGTCGTCACCGTTGTGTCCGGATCATCCCCAAACATCTACAAAACGTCTCCGTTTTGTTAATTGAACTTCCTTGTGTATTTTTCTCGACCGCTCGATTTTAATTAGAGGGACGGATTAGCCCCTAAACTCTCCCTCTTTCCATATATATAGTCCCTAGTCTAAATCTGGACAAAAACCCTATTTCCTAGGGATCCTCCCCTGTCCAGCCGTCGCCGCCAGCCACCTGGTCTCCTCCTCTTTTTCCGCGCGCCCCCAATCGCGAGCCAGCCTCCAGATCCACCCGCAGCCATTCCTCTCGATCTCTCCCCACCAGCCTCCTCCTTCCTTCGATCCAACCAGCCGCAGGATCGGGGGAGGAGCCCTCACGCCCGAGCCTCGCCGACCCTGCAGGCCGCGCCCTCCGGCGACCCCGCCGCCGGCGGCCATGACCAGGACTGACCTCATCCCGGTCCTCTCCTCCTGTTTTTCCCTCTCTCTCTCTCTCACGGTGGTTCTCTCTCTCTCTCCTTCCCAGGAATGAAAAGGAGTTCGCCCAAGCTCCATGGCGCCACCGCCACCGTCCTGCTTCGTCTGGTGTCCTTCGAGCAGCGCCACCCGCCGGATCCGCTCGATGTTCGCCTCGCCCCTGCGCCCCAAGTCCCGTGTCGGAGTCGCCTGCAACCCGCCCTCGTCGCCACCTCGACCGCTCCTCTCCTCCTCGAGCTCCTCGTCGACGACGAGAGCCTCCAGCTGGACCCTGCAGGCCGCACCCTCCAGCTCATCGCCGCGGTCGGTCCTCCCCAATCCTCGTCGCCGGCCTCTGCTTCTGCGTTTGGAAACGACGACGAACAGCGACAAGTCGCCCGTCTGCGTTGACCCCCTCCTCTGCCTCGTGCGAAGCCCAGTTCCAGCAGGGCGTGCGTGGCCCAGCGCCAAGGCTCGGCTTCCTGGAGCCCGATGTGAGGAAGCCCATCCTTTGTTTGCTCCTGTGCAGCCCAGTTTGGGCCAATTTCGGCCCGAGTTGTGTTTTTTTTTCGCAGTATGTTTTAGCTTATTCCAGAGAATGCCCGTTTTGCAGAAAAGCACTCATACATCATGCATATCATATCTCACAAACCGTGCATCGGATTAAAACAAACTTAACATGAAAGTTGCTTAGAATTGTGTGTAGTTTCATATTATGTTACTTTCATCTATGTTTAAGATGTTTAAAATGTTGTTTGGTTAGATTTGCTCCTATGACATGCTAAAATGTTTTAAATCATAACTAAATAACCGTAGCTCGGTTTTGAATAAACTTTATATGTAAATGGGGTGGAAAAATGCCTAGTTTAACATGGTGGCATCACTTTGCATGTTTAACAACTCTAAAATTGTGTTTAGGGAAGAACAGTACCAAACCTAAAATGTGCACATGAGGAGTTTCCGGACTTGTTGTTTTGTTGTTTCCGGCCTCATTTAAACTTGCCTAGATAGGTAGTTTTGTTGTGCTTCACCTCTTGCCATGTTAACAACATTTAATCTTGTTGGTTACCTAAACGGGAGAGAACTAAATAAGTGATGTGGTGTTTTCTTCAATATGCAACTCCATTGCATAATGAGCTCCACTTAATTTGTAGGATTGTTTGTGCATTTTGCCATGCCATGCTTCATTAAACCGGACATGCATCATACTTGATTGTGCATCATGCCATGATTATGTGGTGGTTGTTTATTATATTGTGTGCTTCTTTCCGGTGTTGCTTCTTCGGGTTGGTTCCGGTAACGTCGCGTTTGTGAGGACCCGTTCGACTACGTCCATTTGTCTTCTTCGTGGACTCATTCTTCTTCCTTGCGGGATTTCAGGCAAGATGATTCATACCCTCGAAATCACTTCTATCTTTGCTTGCTAGCTGCTCGCTCTTTTGCTATGCCTATGCTGCGATACCTATCACCTGCTTATCATGCCTCCCATATTGTTGAACCAAGCCTCTAACCCACCTTGTCCTAGCAAACCGTTGTTTGGCTATGTTACCGCTTTGCTCAGCCCCTCTTATAGCGTTGTTAGTTGCAGGTGAAGATTGAAGTTTGTTCCTTGTTGGAACATGGAGATGTTGTTCCTTGTTGGAACATGTTTACTTGTTGGGATATCACAATATATCTTATTTAATTAATACATCTATATACTTGGTAAAGGATGGAAGGCTCGGCCTTATGCCTGGTGTTTTGTTCCACTCTTGCCGCCCTAGTTTCCGTCATATCGGTGTTATGTTCCCGGATTTTGCGTTCCTTACGCGGTTGGGCTATAATGGGAACCCCTCGACAGTTCGCCTTGAATAAAACTCTTCCAGCAATGCCCAACATTGGTTTTACCATTTGCCACCTAGCCTCTTTTTCCCTTGGGTTCCGCAGACTCAAGGGTCATCTTATTTAAACCCCCCAGACCAGTGCTCCTCTGAGTGTTGGTCCACCTCGTCAGCCGCCGGTGACCACCAGGGGCAGCTTTGGGCTGGCCTACCAGAAGTTTAGACAATGTGAGTGTGCCCTGAGAACGAGATATGTGCAGCTCCTATCGGGATTTGTCGGCATATTCGGGCGGTGTTGCTGGATTTGTTTTAACCTGTCGAAGTGTCTTGAAGAACCGAGATATCGAGTCTGATCGGAACGTCTTGGGAGGAGGTCTATTCCTTCGTTGACCGTGAGAGCTTGTCATGGGCTAAGTTGGGACTCCCCTGCAGGGATTTGAACTTTCGAAAGCCGTGCCCGCGGTTATGGGCAGATGGAAATTTGTTAATGTCCGGTTGTAGATAACTTGAACCTTAACTTAATTAAAATGAATCAACTGAGTGTGTTACCGTGATGGCCTCTTCTCGGCGGAGTCCGGGAAGTGGACACGGTGTTGGAGTAATGCTTGCGCAGGTTGTTCTCTAGTTTCTCGCTCGCGCTTTGCCTCCTCTTCTCGCTCTCTTTTACGAACAGGATAGCCACCATATTTGCTAGTCGCTTGCTGCAGTTCCACATATTTACCTTGTCTTACCTATAAGCTTAAATAGTCTTGATCGCGAGGGTGCGAGATTGCTGAGCCCCTGTGGCTCACAGATTACTATTACACCAGATGCAGGGCCTGATGATTCTGCTCCAGGTGACGCGCTCGAGCTCAAGTGGGAGTTCGATGAAGACTCTCAACGATACTATGTTTCCTTTCCTGATGATCAGTAGTGGTGCCCAGTTGGGGGTGATCGGTACCGTGTCACATGTTGGGTTATCTTTTATTTTGGCGCCATAGTCGGGCCATGAGTGTTTAAATGATGTAATGTTATTTATGTACCTTGATTGATGTGGCGAGTGTAAGCCAATTATGTTATCTCCCCTTTTATTATCTATACTGCATGGGATGTTGTGAAGATTGTCTTACTTGCGACATATGCCTTCAATGCGATTATGCCTCTAAGTCGTGCCTCGACACGTGGGAGATATAGTCGCATCGAGGGTGTTACACACACCAAGCACTCCATGAGCATAGAACAGAAATGAATATATAGGTTTTAGTCAGTACAAAAAACTGATGTTTTTTGTATTCTTTAGCTTACAGTTCAGCAACTGTGCACTAGTAGCTATTTATTCGAGAACGGCATAAGGAAGGTATCCAATTTATTTTCAGGTTTTGATGTATAGATTAATTGACCATCCACCTTAGTTATTTTCATACTTGCATCATTTAGTGTGTACCTTAGTTTGCTGTAGTTGTGCCTACTAATCAAGCTGATGTAATTGTTAACATGTTGATTCGGTAGTGTACGAATTCATCATGGTTTGGGTATATCATTAGCATTGTGATTCGAAACATCAGGTATTCAGATCAGATACAAAGACATACATAAATAATTAAATTTCTTTTTCCTGGATGTTTCTTTCAGAGTGCATATAAGAATACCACGATTTTTTTCTGTAGCAATCCAAGCCACCCTTTCCTAGCAGGTTTGGTGCTTTCCAAGCTGTCAACAATTATTGTGATTGACCATGGGAACGAAGCTTTTACCACTTGTGGAGATTTCAGACCGAGTGAAGAAGGTACACAGTCTCCTAACTTCACAACATTTTGGTTCAGTCATTAATTTATATACAAAGTAATATGCAATCACTACTGGTTGCTTTTGGGAATCCAGACTAACCTTTACCCATGGATTATTCTTTCCTGTGCTTCTCTATGCTGAGGTAAGCCGGTTCTGATGTGCCGAAAAGGAGAGCAAGGGCAGCGCCTCCTTCCTATCCTCACCCAGTTAACCTTTGCAATGGGCAATCTTTGCTGCAGCATGGAGCTCTAGAGTACTTAGTCTAGATTCAACTGAGTTGCAAGTGTACCTTTGTTCAGTTATTGATACCTTTTCTGGTAGATTTTAGACTTGCTATCCTGTGTTAATTTAAGGGTTGTCTAAATTTTGTTTCCTTCATGTTGCTCGTGTAGGGTGGGCGGCGATCTGTCTATGAAGTTTTAGAGGTAAATCAGGAATAGTTTTTTTTGTGATTCATAGGCCATAGTTCAGCGTCCGTGCAGTAAATGTTGTGAGCAATGCAACATTTCTCTTACCATGTTTTGTGTAAATATTTCATCGGAAAGGATTGTGCTACTATGTACCATTACTCTTGGATGCAACTTTTTGTCGCAAATATCTCGATTTAATCTGCATCATTACTCTAAATGCTTCTTCAAGTCATGTATAGTATCTTTGAAATTTTGTGTGATCTCCCATCCCCATTTCTTAGAGGCGTTGTAATGATCTGAATGAAAGCCTTTTTATTTGCAAGTGACAGACTACACCCTGATACACATAGTTAGAATGCACTAACCTATTATGATGATACTGTAGCATGGTCATTTGGATCAGCGAGATGCACATTTTGTCCTTCTTTCTCTAATATGTAATTTTGAGTGTGTTACTTTGCCTCTTCCATTGGTAATACAAAGGTATTAGAATTTAATTGATTTGCATTTTACAAGATGGAATTTCTTCTTTGAGTGCAGGGATTCAAAGATGATTAGTACTTGGTTTTCATGGTCATTAAAGTCAAGTGCTGAGTGGATATGGTGAGCTTAATCAAATAACTATTCCCCTTCACGAGGAATAGAAAGAGCCAGCGATTGTGTGACGCTTCGTGTGTGGCTGCTTATTCCTTCCTAGGGATTGCCTTCGCAAGAAAACTTTCTGTTCGCTTGCCTTTCTCTCCCAGAGGCATCCCTCCTTCTAGATCTCATTATAGCTTTCATGTGAAAGTCGCTTGATCATGGGCATAAGCAGAACACATTCAGTTTCATTGGTGCGTGCGGATGAGCAGTGAACTTGAAAGGATTTCTATTCCCATGTGATCTGCTTGGTCTATGTGTGAACATCATTCCTAAATATAGCTCATCATGCCATTCTTTTTGGTCCATGACCACATCAATGTGGATGTTCCTATTAAAACAAAGGTACATAATTGATATTTTCCTTGATTATTAATTCCTCGATTTTGTTGCTCAGATTTGTATCCCACGATTTCATTTACTGTGAGATGCTATCGACACACACGGGCACACATGCCTAATTTATTCTCAGGTTCAGTTTCTGGTCACTTCAGTGAGGTTTTTCATCAACTAATATCTTTGAACTCATATTGTGCACCTTTATATATGGCGGTTGGCTGTATACCTTTAGTCTGCTTTGTCAAAGGCTGTTGGTATTAAGCTTTAGTGCTTCATTGTTCATCATAGTCTCATTCCCTTGATAATTAATAATGAGGCAATGAAAAATAGGTGAAACTGTAAGAAACATGAAGCGGGGGAACACGATTCAGTTTGTCATTGGAAATTAGTTTCCATGGCTAAATTACTCAACTCTGCACCATGTTTTTTCTCGCTCATCTTGTTTATTTTCTATGGTATATTGTTCTTTATCGGTTCCATTATTTCTTCAAGAACCCGCAGATCAACTATGTTTAGATATGATTTACTTCCGAAAACAATGAATTGCGTTTGTGCTTTCAGCTTAGGCGAATCTATACCTTGATTACAAATTCTACATTCTCCTCTTTGGATGTCATTTCTTTTGCTAGATGTAATTGCATGCCTTTGTTCCATGACTCTTGAGTCTGCCGCTTCGTCTGCTCTGGGATCACACCAATCGCTAATTTGATGCACATATGAATCCCTAGATCTAATGTGATGTACTAATTAGTATCTGACGAGGCCTTCAAGTTCTGATGCAACTTAGAACATCCCTCTTGAAGCAAAAGTCACATTGACAATATAAAATTATAACTTTGATTTTACGAATCATTTACCCTCACTAGTGTGTTGATGAACTGGCAAGATGGCTAGCTAATAGCATATATTACTTTCCTTTTCTTGCAAGCTCAAAGTTGGTTGTCCTAATGTATTATTGATTAGAAACAATAATACAAATTACCGATACACCTGACTGGAAGTTCTGACCAACGTTACTCTTGCATTATCCGGACTCTGAAATATGCAATAAAATCCAGTTCAATGTTTATCATTAAAACATCAACTATAATATTGCCTTATTAGCTGTGTGGGTATTAGTTATGATAATATTTCTTTTAAAATGAATCTTAGAATGATCAAAATATTACATTCACAATGGCCAACCAGTGAACTATTAAACTTTGTTATATAAAAATCCTACTGAATATCTTCACTCATTTTTAAGTATTACAGGGCTTCCACATATCCTGCTCGAGTGGTGAGTAGATGACCATGCACCATGGTAGGGAGGCATGGTGTTGAGCCACTGATGGAGGCACTACACTGCCAGGATGTGTCTGTCATGACACCAATGAGGCATGGCGGCATTTGTTCAACCGGAAGGTGCTGCAGTTAGGCAGTCTCTTACTCCTTTATCTCTATTTTGTGTCGCTGCTTCTACTTTTGTTGTCTAATGCATATATTTGGAGGATTTAGGTCAAATGTCCCTATTAGTGAATACTGTGTTCTTATGTATTCCCAAGAAACTTTTTTGTTTTGACAACAATTGGTGAGTTCGAACTAAAAGGGGCCATACATCAGAGAATCATTTTGTAACTATGTTATGCAAGCCAATTTAAAGAGTTTGTCATCTCTACTCCTAATGTCTCAGTTGGTAGGTCGCGTTCCGGGTTTTATTTCCGTCCAACCTCACCCGGTCTTTTTTGGTACTTCTTTGGTACTTCCTCCCACCTCCATCTCAGCCGCGAAAAACCAAGGAAAACCCCGCGATCGAGGCACACGCCCAACCTCCCGTCGTAATTAACTGAGACGATCGGAAATAAACCATCGAGCACAAACCGGCGAAAATTAACCAGTGAAAAAAAACCCAAAACAATCGCATGCACGTACGAGCGAGGCCGCCCACCCTCGAGCGAGAACCACTCGCACGCACGACTCACTCAGCAAATCATGCGCCGCCGCCCTCCATCCTTCGCCACCGCCGCTCCATCCCTTCGCCGCCGCGGCTCCATCCCTTCGCCGCCGACCTCGCACATCAAAGCCGCCGCCGCTCCATCCCTTCGCCGCCGCCCACGATCCACTTCAGGAGACGCCGTCGATCCCGTTGAGGACCTGCTGCCCATCATGTCGAGGATCCAAAGACGATCCCCTTCAGGAGCCTTGCCGATCCTTCTCCACACGCCACTGCCTCCCTTGCGAAGATGCCTTGCCATGGATATCAATCGGCGCCACGACGGCCGTGGCCTCCCCACCCGCCGACGTTCCAGATCCGGCCATCGTTGACCCCCTCCACATCAGTGATTGGTCAAGGTAGGGGTGTGTGGCTCTATCCATCTTCCCGCGTGTACGGCGTCCGTGTATCCCGGGCAAGGGTGCTTGTGAGATCGGGAGGCGATCAAAAGGAGGAAGAGGAGATCCATGGTTGGGGATACATTCAACGACCTAGGCATCATCCTCCCTGACGTCGTACTCGAAGCCCGCAGCCATTACCTTCTCAATCTATGTTAGTCAGCAGCAGCAAGGTCAGGCCCCACTATATTTTCTTCAGATCTTGCATCGCCATGGTGACTCCACAAAATTTGTACATCCATTGCCGACGTTGGTATTTATTCAGCAGAGAATTAACAACAGTGGACCAAAGCAAAGGGGGGTCAGCCTGAATGGGACGTATCCCCTTCCAGAGGACTCGCCCTAGCTAACCTGCATGGTACCTTTCATTAGCACTTCTCCCAGTAAGTTTGCAAATTTTGGATCCACCACTTTTGAATCATGCTTGGTGTGTCCTGACGGTGCACGAGGAACGTGACGGTTTTTCTCTGAATCATGCCATAGTTCTCTCAATATTGTACGTGTTGTTCTCTCAGCATTGTACGTCTTGTTCTCTGCATGATGTGTGGTCGATGGGCGGAGGCGACGACTGGCGGCTGTTCTATTTACACCTGACATGGTTGAGAGGCTAGGGAGCAGGCGATTTTGCACTCGTATTTGGTTGGCAATGGAGATGAATTTGTGAGAGATGTGGCTGGGAGTTGCACCGGTCATTTTTCTGCCCTCTCTATGTTATCCCTTTGCACTAATCGGTAATTGCTTTTTGACCAGGGGATAGGGTAGCGTACGCGAACAGCAAAATTGTAGAAGACGAGGAGGACAATCTGAGTGACCAACATTATGTGGAGTATTGAGATGCAGGTAAGACATGTGTAATCTGAATTGAGACATATGGAGGGCATACATAGTATGTATGTGCAGTTTTTAATTGTAGGTTGAATTCTTGTTCTCTAGATCCATCTTCACTGACAGCACGCGCTTGTCTGTGACCTCCCACCAGCAACGCCTTGAGGTCACCCACACAAGCGACCAAGCAATTCCACGCTGTCACCCTCTGCTACTTCGCCAACGACATCGAGGAGGTCGTGGGTGAGAGCTACTGTCCTCCCTGGAGAACATGCTCGTGCCCCATGCGTACGAAGAAGAGCTAAGACACTCGCATGGGTGCTCAAGGAAATACACCAGATTGAGCGAGGTTAGATTAAAGTTTCTTCATTCTACACTAGCTTTTCTTGTGCCTTTAGGTATTTCAGATAAGTATCGTATGCTGCCTACAACATGTAAGGGAAGCTAAAAAGGATTACAAAATATTTATGCTTCTTCATAGTTGTCCATTTGGTTCTAAACTTTGTTGAGTGGCAGACATATTTTACATTAATTAATAAATAATGTTGCTGCACACTGGTTTGCAATGAAGTGGGCAGGTAGACATGTTTTTGTTGAATAAATATTTTTCATAAATACGGGGGCATGAAGATAATCTATTCTTTCTTTACTCCATTGACAATGGGACAATGTTCTTTTTGTGTTTCAGAGTAAAAAAACAGACTCCAATCTGAATCTGATGAGTAAAAAAATATCGTTGTGTTTCAGAGTGTTACGCAATTTATGTTACGCAATGTATCAACAAGAGCAAAGACTCCAATCTGATGATGTAGGACAGCTTTAATGTGACAGAGGATCATGGTGGTCGATGGATTGTGCACCCGGTAGTAGACTAGGAAAGGAACATTATTTACGGAACACAATGATATTCAGAGCAGCCCTGCACTATGTGAGATTTAGAAGGTATTCAAATTAGTGTTTGTTGATAACTGCAAATTCCGTGTGTCCGAGTTTCATATTTTTCTTTATATCCCTGTCAACGTACTAATCCGTTGTTCTTTGATGTGCAGTTGGTACTGCCGGCGGATGCATCCATGTGCTAATCTCCTGGCACCGCGTAGACGGAGCCAAACGAGTTGGGGCCTCCAGCCGGCTGGTAGTGGACAACAACACCGGGTTTGTTAATTAATCAACAAGTCACAGATTGTCCTCTTTTTTGATTGGTCTGGTGTGGATTATCAGGCCTGCCGCGCAATCATATATTTATCTTTTGATTTATGTGGGTGGACAGAAACACCCTTTCTAAAGTTTTCTAGGGATTGTAATGAAGCACGGTAACACACTCCAGCATTCATTCTTTGATTGATATTAGCAAACAATGTAAAATAACCAAGCTCACAACATTCTAAAGCGGTCTATTAGCTACTTCAGCAGACAACAGACAGAAAGAAGTAAGCAGTATTTGATTTGCTCATACCCGTGGAGGGATCGAATTCTGCCCAAAGTTTGTCGCAGCACTTGTGGTCAGCGGCGAGGATGAGCACCCACACCCGCTCCTTGTTGCTGGCCTCTGCATCCTCCTCCCTTGAAGCGGGTCTATGCGGGGAGTTGATCTAGAATATCCTATTGTTAGATATAACAAATAGGTGACAAGAAATAAACAAGAACTATGTAGTACAATATATGTGTCACACAGTATACTTTGAAAATGTGTAATTTGAGATTCTGATATAGATGTAGGCCTGTAACACACCTTGAACATGCACTGAAAATTGTTGTTTACAGTCTGATTTCTAAACGTGATGAAAACCCCTATTTAAAAAAGGATTTAATAGAATTTGTAGTGATTCTTTTGTCAGATTGATAATATATTGCAAATTATGCTTGATGGTTAATTTCTTGGCATAAAAGGTGCTTATTTGAAATTTGGTTACTACTGAAATTTTGTCAAGATAATTGGACTTGTTCATTGTTCAGTCAGGTTCCAATCAAGAGTTAACCTGAGACAATAGAAAGTACTGTCTGTGTAATTATTGATGGTTCTGGAATAAGGATTAAACCAAATCAACGAAACAAATCCTCGAGGATGCCTTTTTTGGTAGCTAGCCAGGTTAAACTTTTCAATCCGTACTCAGCCCTGTACTCATAGGCCCATTGTTTCAATATTTATGAAGCACCACATTTCCAAATACATTTATTAAGCACCCTACCAATGTCAAGTTTTCAGATCTTCCATACTTTCTTGTGGTACATGCCTACAAATTTTTGTACAGTCTATAAAAAAACGACGACTGTCCGGTCTGGTCATAAACGTAGCCTAATCATAAAAAATGAAGTACACAAAAAACTTCATAAACATAGTTGTCACAATTTTTTATTAACCTTGTTTTTACAATCTTTCAGATTATTCAGAAAACGAGTTACACAATTTTTTTATTTAGAGAAAGAGTTACCACCATTTTTTTAAGAAACATCTTTCATGTTTTTCTTTAGAAACATTTTTTACCACTATTATGAAAATATGTTCATATTAAAGATTACAGCTGCAAAAAATATAACAGCTGCATGATGGTTAATCAAATCAAGGATGGTCGAGAACTTGCAGATGCTACGTTTTTTATTTTGAAGTTAAGACTCAACTTGGAGCATTGGAGCATTTGAGAAATCTCACCACCAAGTCGACATCCAGCAATGGCATCTAGAGCACAAAGGTCTAAAATTGAAAAGTACACAATCTGTCGAAATGCTCTCACCATCTCATGAAATTGATGTGCTCGGTGAGGCAGAGGACGATGGTGTAGTGCTGCCGAAGCTCGGTACTTCCTTCGCTGCACTATGCTTGCTCTTCTAGGTGTCATCCAACGTTGCCCTTGCGCGCATCCGCATCAGTCTCCAACCTTGTCACAATTAATATATTAACGCCCATTGCTTCAAAGGGATATATATGAAAAGACAACAGAATAGAAAACCATAGAAACATGGTGGAAATGACTAAACAGAGTTACTATATGCACATCTTTGTAGAGAAGGTAAGAACAAAAGAAATTTCTTCCTCTGCTCCAAGTGTGACACCTCTGAATCTTTCAGTTGTAGAAGAAGACAGAATGGAGATTAGACTAATCTGCCTTCTCGTTTTGAAGATCACAACAACATTTACTACATCACGACGCACAAGAACCTAACGGTTACGTCAAACGGAGTTTGGAAATCAACAATCATGAGTTGTGAGATAACAAAATAATCACATCTGACTTGGTCACTCAAAATAACTTATGCAGGTGAGAACCCTTACTGTGCTACTGCTAACGCCATAATTTATTTGATTCAAGTGGAGAGCTTTTTTATTCCTCCAAAGCCCAAGATATATAGCATTTTTCAGAGAAAGGTAACAGCCTCAACAGATTCTAGATAAGAAAAGGTCACGGAAGTGCATGAAGCTGGATTTGAGAGTGAGACTGAGAAGAAAAGACTACGGGGTAATCAAAGTACAATAGGTGATTCAAATAGAATGTTTAGGATACATATGTTTACAGTTGATTTTCAGTTCGTAGAAATATAATGTTTGGTACATCTGGACTGAAACAAAACTCAAAAAATTGTACCTTCGCTGTGTGATTTCCCTGTCAAATACCGAGCATACTATCAGTAGGCTGTGTAGCAGGCCAACAGGCAGCAAGGCAGCAACTCAGCCTGGGTTGGCCAGATCGACGGTGCGGCTCAGCTTGAGGTAGAAATCTTCAAGTCGCTCTCGGCTCCGGAAATCGCCCTGGGATGGCTAGATCCACGGCGCGGCTCGCCGACGGCCGGATCTGGCTGCTCACCGCGACACCTGGTCTCACCACTGCTCACTGGACCCGGCCGAAACAAATAACTGTGGCGGGGACCGAGGAGTGGAGGGGATGGGAGGAGGCAGGGACGCGCCAAGGTGGGGAGTTGTGGCGGCTGGGACGGCGTGGCGGAGAGGGTTGGCGGCGGCGACGATGTGGCGGAGAGAACGAGCAAGAGGGGTGAGAGAGTGTGGTCTTGCAGAGGGGTGCCATGGGGTGAGAGAGTGAGAGGGTGGCTGCCGTGAGGATAAGTCAGGATAGGTGGAAAAACTAATTTGGTTTGTCTCTTTTGTTTTACATGTTTACGTGATTAGCAACTTGGTTCTTTCTTAGACCACATTACACAGTACACGTGGAGCCTGGCACTACATCCAGCACCCAACATGTAACAAAGCAGGATCTAGATAGTGAGTTCAGTTTAAATTAGCATAAATTAACAAGCAAACATGACATTATTTATACGACAGATCCACAGCAATGTTAAACTCCTAGGAGTTTGTAGTTTTAGAGAAAAACAGTACTAGCAGTTTTCACATGAGACAATGATAGATTGGGGATAGGAGGAGAAGCTTGAGGGGAAGCTAGACTATGCTCGGCGCGGCTTGGCGGGGAGAGGAGGATGTGGGTGGCGTGAGAGGTTGTCGGGAAGAGGAGGAGGTCAGCAACGACGTGGCAGAGAGAGGATGATGTACGTGACACCATCGAGGGATTAGAGGGAAAGGAGACATGATAGCTGGCGTGGAGAGGAGGTGTCGAACGATGCCATGGAAGGAAGAGGATGATGTGCGGCAATGACAAAAGCGGATGGGCTTCGACAGTGGCGTGAAGAGGAGGATCATTGAAGTTGTGGAGGAAGGAGGAGGGGGCGGCTGACATCGTGGAAGGGATAGGAGAGGTCGGGAGACGGCATGGAGCGAAGAAGAGGCGCCACTCCTGCAAAAAGCTGACGACCACATTCCTGATATTGTGCATGAATATCATAAGCGCATCAAGCTAATCTTAATTTGTAATAGGTTATTAGTTGAATCATCGCTCTCTATGTATACATCGTCAAATTACCTTTTTTACCATTTTACATTGCAAGTGAAGTGGATTTTAATTATTACTCGATTGCACTCGTGCTATCTTTTCTATACATGTGAAATTTAACATGCATTATGTTTATATATAACTTTAACAAAATATTCCAAAAGTCTGTGGCAACGCACGGCCATTCTACCTCTCTTATGATAAAAATAAAAATAAATGGCAATAAAATTCTAACAATAAATGTTATCAAGGATTGATATATCTACCTATCACAAGAGAGGTAGGAGTAGTATGTTCTAGAAGATGTGTTTTTCTGTAGTGTTTCTAAATGGTAAATTGTATGGTTTCAAGCACCTAAGAAAAACGTCCTACAATGATTTGATCTGTTCGCTCGCTCGCCCCTCCCCCCTCACGGGC